>NC_034014.1:27568075-27868075 GCF_000346465.2 Prunus persica
TTGGCCCCAAGACCCAGACCAATTCCATCCCCCAGCCTTGCCTCCATACCCAGTTCCATCCCTCCCCTCCTCCTTGGCGACGACAACAAATCTCTGCTCCAGCCCCCCACCCACAAAACCCAGCCTGCACCTGCAAAAAGTGAGTGAGAGAGAGAGAGAGAGAGAGAGAGAGAGGATTATTTGAATTTTCTGGTTTTTATTTATTTTTAACATATAAAATGACAATTTTGCCATCATATTTAATGGCAAATTGGATGAAATGTTGCTGATTTAGATGGCAGGGGGAAATATGTGAAAAAAAGTTGTTCATATCCTTAATTTTCTAAATTAAAAAAGAAGAAAAGAATATGGGGTAAATCAGAAAATAGATACAAGTTTAGGGGGTAGCTTTTTAGTTTCAGCAGCTACAGATGGGTCTGGGCTACTGTAAAGAGCAAATGGGTGGAGTTGCCCATATGTCTGAGTTCAAGAATCATGCCCCAAGGGTGTTTCGAAAGGTTCGTGGAGCCTTAGGAAATACCTTGGTTTCCTTCACCAACAAAACCAATAGTTGCTTACAGATAAATATTTGCTCGTTCAAGGATTGCTTGGCTGATTTATCCAAGGAATGTGTCGCTTAGGTTGCCATAAACAAGGTAGTCATGGTTTTATCATAGCTATAGGGTGGGTGTATATTTACAGTCGTTGTTGTTATTTTCATTTGCTAGCATGGAGCCACTAAGTCACTTGGACTCGATATTGGTTTGGGACTAGCTATGATGCGTTCTAGCACCGGGATTTGGAGTTCCACTTTCAGATTTGGTGACATGCTGGTTCACTCGTCGGTGGCATGATTATAGGGGTTATGTCATCTTTCAGCGTCTAGTACAACAAAGCACGTCGTTGTCTTCCAACAACGTATGTCATCATCTTCTATGTTTTTTGCTTGGCTTGAATCTTGGTTACTGCAAGCATATTTTGGTTGTTGCGTTGCATAGTGACTTTACTCCTTTTTTTTTTCTCAAAAGCTTGATTGTTTGGTAAAAGAAACTTCGGGTCCATTTGGGAGTGTTTCTGGAACAGTTAAAAGCACTTCTAACAACGTTTGACAGAAAAGTTTAGAAGCGTTTTCTGGAAAAGCACCTGTCATGTGCTTCTTCAGAAAGCACTCCCAAGTGCTTTTCTAAGAAGCACTTCGATTTCTTATGAAAATTTTAACATATTTATAATAAAAGCGCTTTTGGTAGAAGCGCTTATAAGTAGAAGTATTTTCTAGAAAAGCAGTCACAAACGAACCATTCATCTTGACAACGTTTAGGTTCTTCCGGTAGTAACACAGCACTACCTTCGTAGTGTTTTCCTTCTTGAGTAAAGCATAGTGCTTGGATTTCTTGAATAAGGCTTGAGGCTTGATGATGCTTGATTATGGAATTGTGAGACATCCCAACGGCCTTGTGGTTTTGACTCTTAAACTTGGTCATTGGAATGGTCAGGGCTTAGAAAGTGCTTAAGGCACTGGAGCATATAAGTTATGGCAACTTATGTATTGTTTGTTGCAGTTGTTGTGAGCATGTTTTAGGAACCAAAAGCTCGGGCTTAGCTATTGAAGCTTGAGTTTTGCAAGTGGTCATTGCAGCAAATGTGTTGGGTTATAACAGCTCGAGTTCTTGTAAGTGATGGCAAACTTGGAGGTCATAGTGACATAATTGGAATTTCAAGGAGATTTTTGGTCTTGGAATAGTGGTTTTAGTAATAATGGATTTTTAAGCGCGTTTGGTGTTTTGGAATTGCTGGTGATGGTGATTGCAATGAATTCCCTTCTCAGTCCCTAAGTCATCATAATCATCAGAAAAAGATTTGATTGGCATGAGCTGCAAAAACTCTTGCAGCGTGGCCTCATTAGTATTTGTTTGGGTCATTGCATGGTTTGATGAACTTAAGATATCCTTTTGTTTAAATGGTGACAATTTGCATGATACAGTGATAGCATGGCTTCTTCTTTGTGCTTCCGGCAGCTAGAACTGCTAAGTTTTGACATTGTCATTTTTATGATGACTGTATTGCTTGAAAAGCTTGATATTGTGATATCTGGTTTGGTTTGCTTGAAATGATTGTATCTAGTGAAATGCTTGAGTTGCATGGTTTTAGAGATGGATTATTTCTTCTTGGCATGATTTCTTTTGAGACCACCTCCTCTACATCCAATACATGAGAGCATAAAAGAAATAGCCTCTATGTCTTCACACATGCTAGTGGATATGAATATCTTGTCCAATAGCTTAGATTCATTATCCAAGTATGAGACAACTGAAACAGGAGGCCCCTTGCTATTGTGATGGCCTGTTGCTTTGACAATTTTGCTTGGTATGTTGTGGCATGTTGTCTATTTGATATTTTGCTTGATTAAAATGCTAGGCATGTAAATAAAGTACTTGGTGTGGTTTTGCTTGCCTAATATGTTTTGCATGCATATGTGGGTTAATCCACAGACAGTTGTATTGATATATAGTGTACTGAAGGAGCTTGAGGGAGCATGGAAAAGTTGCTCTCGGAGATATTAGGAGCTGTGTGCGTCCTCCTTGGAGAATTTATTTAATTTTTTTTCTTTCTGTTGGTTGCAACTTGCTTGTGTAGACATTGGACTGAGGCATGAGTCTTGTTTCATGTGGATGTGAGGCCCAGCCTTGTAAAGAGCACGAGTTGTTTGCTGTTTAGAGGCTTGGATCCTTTGCACTTGACTGATATAATGCTGCATGACCAAAGCATACGATGATTACAAAAATAATATAAGCATTGTAGCTTGCAAATGACTAACATAATTGACATAAGCATGTCGAGCAGGTATTGTTTTAGCACTGAGCATGCATAGTTGGCATCTACATTGCAGTGTGTAACATGGATTGATCAACACAAAGGTGGATCAATACAAAATGACAAGAAGTATAAGATAAGTGAGTAGTGCGTGGAATAAGGAAGGCCCTGAGAAATTTTGCTGGAGATGCAAAATTGAAAGGTAGATTAATACATATTAAATATGGATTACTCCACCTGAAGGATGGATCAATCCGTTTGAATAATGTATTAATCCGTTTAAATGATATATTAATCCAGGTTAACGGTGCAAATGAATTAAGCTTGGATTGCAAAGACGACTTTTTAAAAAAAGAAAAAGAAAAAAAAGATACATATGATTAAGACTTGGTTAAAGTAATAACCAAAACTTATGATAATGTGTTTTTGGTAGTGTGTAACTTCTACACAACATGATCCACAAACGTAACTTTATGGAGCAGATAATTACATGTGGACATAAATAATATAATGCATAGCCATAAGTAGGTTGATAGAATAGCATGTGTTAGTCAAAAAGATGGTGTGACTATTTGACTCACACACTAAACAAAATAATGATACAATATAATAATGCAAGTGGTAAGTAAAATAATGGTAGTGGATCAATAAATAATAAGAAAATGATGCAAGCTGGTGCACCATATAATGCATCAAAGTATAACAATAACAACTAATCAATCAATATTTTTTTACTTGGGCAGACCGAATGCACGTGCTTTTGTCTATGCTTAAGACTATTCAATGAAACATAAATTTTATGAATATATTAAAACAGTAAACCAATATATATGCTATATTGAGATCAAGGAGGCATGATAATAAAAATCTTATCTTGGTGAAGCCATTCCTAGAGATGAGGCTGAGAGCATTGAGCAAGTGTTCCTTCTACCTCTCTCACCGAGTTTGCACAACTCTAAAAAGGTGAGGGCTGCTACGAAGGTGATTTATGGCGATGGCCAGACTTGTTGATGGTGGAGAGGTGAACAGCAGAGCTAGCCTCAACAATTAACGACGGTGGTCAGCGGCTTGCATATTGGCTGAAGCCCCCAGTCCTCTTACAAGATCTTTGCTTGCTTGAGAATGGAGATCTAAGACACAAGCAAAGGGTGCATGTCAATAATCTATATTATGTTTGTTCTGCAAAGTAGATAGCCAACAAAAGAAAAAAAAGAAAGAGGAAATGTTTTTATTTTTTTATTTCTCTTATTTATTGCTTCTGGTCTTTTTCTTTGGTGGCATTGGTGAAGATAGCGGCCTGATCCCCAGCAAAGTCTCCAATTTATGTAAGGGCTTTTTTGTTCTAGCAGCTACAGATGAGCCTGGGCTACTGTAAAGAGTAAATGGGTGGAGTTGCCTTTGTGTCTGAATTCAAGAATCATGCTTCAAGGGTGCTTCGAAAGGTTTGTGGAGCCTTAAGAAATACCTTGGTTTCCTTCATCAACAAAACCAACAGTTGCTTACAGATAAATATTTTGGCTTGGCTTGAAAAACTTGTAGCATGGAAGATGAGCATTCATGAGTCATGAGTTTAGCATTAGAGAGAGAGAGAGAGAGGGCTTGGATTTCCTATGAGAAATAGTGGTTCAAAGTAAGGGGAGAAGGAATTTTGAGAGGATTTGTTGAGGGAAGAGAGGAAAAGATAAGGGTGGAAGTATGGGTGGTTTGAGCAAATTTCCGGCAACTTGACAAAAGCTTCGTCAGGCTCTTGAGCGGTTTGCTAGAAGAGAAAAGGGGAAGAAATGGGAAAACAGACCTCAAAATTGAAGGGTTCCATTAGTGATAGGGGATGCTTGCTTTTTCTGGATGTGGTCAGATAATGGGTAGGAGATGTCTCATTTTATAAGCGCTGGAAGCTCCTTCTTCCCAAGAAACCCTAGCTGGTTCTTCCCAAATCTGCCAAGTCTCCCCCTCCATTCCCCTTCTCTTACTTTGATTCATCCCTATTTTGTGAAATCCTCCCCAATCCAAATATATAGAGACAAGATTTTTGAAAGCTCTAGAGCCTTCCTGCAACTGTCCTTATGGCAATCTCCTATCTTTGGCTACACTCTCTCCTTCTTTCCTCCCTTATTTTATGGTAAGAGTTGGTAGGAGAAAGAAGTGAGTAATTGTGTTGGTCTGAAGGGTGTTTTGCTCCTATCAGCCTGTACATGCAAGTATCCTTTGGTTTTTTAGATGGTCTGTCTTGGGTTTGTCTTTGGCCATATGCTAGAGACTTTCCTAAGATATTTTCTAAGTTGTTTGGGCCACTTCCTAAGATGATGGGCTAATTTTCTAAGGTGATGAGCTATCTTTTCTCTCTTTCATGCTTATCCACATATTTGGGCTCAACAAATGGGCTCGAGTTTTGGGGTTCCCAAGCAGCTCAAAACTTCCACTTCTTGGCTCATCAGTGGGTCTCGTGAATGCTCGTAACCATTCATACCACAACCCACTCAGCAAGCCCCAGACATTTGCGTGGCTTGGACCCACTTAAGCTTGTAGCGTGACTAGGTGCAAAATAGGGGTTTTCCTCTTAGCATTGCATGTCGATTGGCGTGCTCGTGCTCAAATTTTATCGTTTTGCAAAGGGCCATGGCCGAGTCAAAACGACACTTAACGGGATAATTAGCATGGGTTCATAGAGCCGGTGCATTTTATAGGCTCGTTACAACTCTTAGCGTGACATATTACATATTTGTTTGGCATGGCACGTGGATCACGACTCGTGCGAGCATGGATGACGAACTTTCGCGTGCCCAAATCGGGTTTCTTTTCAGTAAGGTATCGCACTGAGCCGAGAATATATTTAGGCCTAGCCTTGAATTTTTTGGGCCTCATGGGGCAAATCAATACACCCCTTAAAAGGCTTTCGGAAAATTACTCTTCATCTCTTTTTTATTAATGTGAGAGTTAATCCCTTAACTTTTTTAGTTGCTACAACTGCTATCAGTTCAAGGCCTCTAGCAAGCCGCGTGGGTCATTATTGATATTGGCTGTGTTCAGCCTTCCCTTTAGACTTTAGTTGGTGAGTAGACCAAAATGTCGACAATTATGCCTTGTAATAATTTCAAGAAAGGCTGCTCTCTCCAAGTTAATAATTGAACTTTTAGAGAAACAAGTCTGAGTTGACCCCCAAAAAAAAAAAAGTCTGAGCTTCAAAATCTGGAGCAGACCTCTGTGCTCTTATTCCCTATTTATCATTCTCTTTCTCTTATCTTTGCATCTCTTGGAGTAATTTGCAGCTAGTATTATCATCAAATTCCAACATCATCCAGGAAAGAAAACTACTTACGACAACGGCTTAGGGTACTTATTATTATTAAAAATCATGTTTAAATAATTCTTGCCTCAACCATACAGTTGGCTCTGATCCTCATTTGTTAATGTCATACATTTGGCTCTGATCCTCATTTGTTAATGTTTTTTGTTGTGCATGCATTGTTGTGTTTTTTAGTAACGCAGGTCATGGCCGAGAAGATTATTATGTTTTGTCGTTACTATGTTCTACTTATTGTTCTTCTTCCTTATCGAACCCTCCAATTCTTCTACCACAAGCTTTCATTTCAAGTCTCAAGGGCCTCTAACCTAGATGCTGCTGAGGGCATCGAAAACCATGTTCCCATTGAGCCAAAGATCTCTTCTTCCTTCATCACAGACTCCGAAATCCAATCTGAATTTGCTCACCATGCTCCTGGTGTTGCCAGGATGAACAATGGCAGCTTCGGTTGCTGCCCTGCCTCTGTCATCTCTGCCTTGCAACAATGGCAGCTCAAATTGCTCTGCCAACCGGACCATTTCTACTTTAATGAGCTTGAGGACAGGATACTTGAATCAAGATACAAAATCAAAGACCTTATCAACGCAGAAGATGTGGATGAAGTCTCCATTGTAGACAACATCTCCACTGCTGTCGCCATAGTCCTGCAGCAAGCAGCATGGGCCTTTGCTGAAGGGAAATTTAACAAAGGGGATGCTGTCATTATGTTTCACTGCGCTTATGGCGCGGTGAAGAACTCAATCAAGGCCTACTTTTCGCGTGCTGGTGGATATGTTATTGAAGTTCAATTTAATTTTCCATTGAATTCCAATGAAGAAATTATAAGTGAATTTAGCAAGGCATTGGAGAGAGAAAAGGGTAATGGTAGGAGAGTGAGATTGGCTGTGATTGATCATGTCACATGCATGCCAAGTGTTATAATGCCAGTTAAGCAATTGGTTAAAATCTGTAGGGAAGAAGGTGTTGAACAAGTTTTCATAGATGCAGCTCATGGTGTTGGGTGCGTAGATGTTGATATGCAAGAAATTGGGGCAGATTTTTATGCTAGTACTTTGTATAAGTGGTTCTTCTGCCCACCTGCAGCTGCATTTCTGTATTGTAGGAAGTCAGCTACATATTCAGATTTGCAATTGCATCACCCTGTTGTATCTCATAGGTATGGTATGGGGTTGGCTGAAGAAAGTTTTTGGGTTGGGACAAGGGATTATAGTCCATATCTGGTGCTTCCTTCAGCTATGGAGTTCGTTAAGAGGTTCAAAGGCGGTGTTGAGGGAATCATAAAAATGAATCATGATGCTGTTGTTGAGATGGGGAAGATGTTGGCAGAAGCTTGGGGAACCAATCTAGGCTGCCCTCCTGATATGTGTGCTAGCATGATCATGATTGGTTTACCATCTTGTTTGGGGATTTCAAGTGATGATGATACTATGCAGTTATGGGCACATTTACGCGAGAAATTTGGTGTTGAAGTCAGGATACATTATCAAGCTCCCAAAGATGGAGAGGTTGTGTTGACAACGGGGTACGTTCGAATTTGTCATCAGATTTACAACAAAGTTGATGACTATTACAAGCTCAGAGATACAATTAATCAACTCGTTCATGACGGGTTCACTTGCGCTCTTGAGGTATGCATATTGCCTTCATCCACTTTATTGGTTTGTAAGCTTGAGCCTAGACATACTACACACTGCAATTTCCTGAATTTGGTTTGTTCACTTTTTATTGACCTGGGGTTTTATGTTAATCTGCAGTTCAATGAGGCCTGAAGAAATCCGTTTGATAAATAAAAAGGAGCTATATATAGTTCTCTGTCTCCTGCATGCTTGCTAGTTGGAATGCAAACAATCTATACAGAAAAGTTTATGAACTTGTTTTTGTTTTTGTTTTTTTGGGTTTGATATGCAGAAAATGTTCTTGTATGAATACATAAGCAATTGTCAGTCAGCTTCAAGGAATGTAATTTCCAGAGATGTTTTAGACAACCACTCCACCAATGGACTCTATTTGAACACAATATTGACCTAAGAATATTATAGTAGTGCGGCCATAATATCTTCAAATTCTCAGGCAGCATGTGACATAAATGTGTCCTTTAAAAACTTGAATGTGTCAACTTTGATCCAATAGCTTCGATTGGGGTTCAACTTCAATGTCTATTAGCCATTTGTGGTTTATGAACCGAAAATGGGTTTGAACATAAAATGTCAACTCCCAAAGTACCCTTTTCTTTCTTCCAAGGGTTTGAAGATTATAACTTTTTATGTGCATTATGTGTTACCTATGAAATTAACATCTCACTTATTTTTCTTGGTTTCTATTTATGATATAGCTTCACAAAGCTAATCATACAAACTAAACCTCCCCAAAAAAAAGTTTCATCCTTCTATGAACAAAGAGAAAAAAAAGTTCCATCCTCTGCTTTTATGTTACAAATGGACACTTACTTCACTAGGTAGGTCTTGTACGCAAACAAAGATGACATGGTCTTCATAATAAATTTAGTATGAAATGTAGGGTTTTATTTTATTTCAATAAGAATAAGAAAAATCTTACATTTTTATTTATTTTTTATTTTTTTGAAAATAAAAAGAGGAAGAAAAAACTGGGTTGTGAAGTAAGAAGTATGAACTGGTGGGAAACCAAATAGCCACATACATATACATATATACACACACATATCCCCTGCCCAGTGCCATTGACAATGCACCTGTAACGTATTCATATATCCAAAATACGTAGAAACAGTGAACCAAACAAACCATATTAACCACCATTCTCTCTCTCTCTCTCTCTCTCTCTCTCTCTTTGGGTATGATTTTGTGGGTTCACACGCATGCTTAAGCGTTCCCAAAATTCGTTGCTGCGAGCCCAATTCCAAAATAGCAATTTCAAAATCGAATTGGGCATTGGGGTTTGAGACCTCAGTCTCAATTCTAAAAGGTGATCATCTCAATTTCCGATCTTTTTTTTCTTTCACATATTGATCTATCGTTATTACAGAATTTAGGGTTTTCAGAATACCTTCTGCAGGATTAAATTTTTCACTTAAAAAGTCTAAATTTTTGGTATTCATAGAGTATCGGCTCTTTCTTTTAGGGTATAACTTGATATTCCAATTTGTTTCGATCGAAATTTATTACCCATTTGCTCATGCTTTCGTTTATTGTTAAACCCCTTTTAGGGCCTTTGAAAGTTGCTGCCTTTCTCAGTTTGCATCTGCAACAAAGTTTAATCCTTCGTCTGGTTAGGTCCTTCCTAGCTGCCAAAGACTTGGATTTGGAGCAATTTTGTATGACTTTTACATTTTGGTTTTCTTGAGAAATAAATATGAAATAATGAGTTTTAAAGACTGTGTTTACATTTTGTGCATTTGTCAGTAACCAGAAACAGCCCTACCTTAATTAGAAGTTAAAGTCTGATCGCTTAAGTTTAGTATGTATTGATGTATTGAGTTTAGGCTCAATTAAATTTCTTAGCAATGAAATCTGAAGTTAAACTAGTACTTTTCCCCCTATTGCTGTAATATGAAGTGACATGATGTCTGGTGAGAGAGGCACTCCTGTTTATGAAATTGTGCACAGTTAACAGACAAAATGTACTGTAGATAATATCTATTGCTTACTGATTCTGTTATGATGATTTGATACGAATTTGCTTGTTGTGTTTGACTGAGACAGATCATGGAGGGGAAGAAAATCATAGCAATTTGTCAGTCAGGGGGGGAATTCTTGACTGAGAAAGATGGTACATTGTCATATAGGGGCGGTGACGCTCATGCAATTGACATTGATGACCAGATGACGTTTAACGAGTTTAAAACAGAGGTGACTGAAATGTTTAGTTGCAGCAACGACAATATGTCCATCAAATACTTCCTCCCTGGCAACAAGAAGACCCTGATTACTGTTTCCAATGACAAGGATCTCAAGCGCATGATCAAATTCCACAGTGATTTTGCAACCGTTGATATTTATGTCATAGAAGAAATAGTTGCTCCTGATGTCTCCAACATGCCTGCCAGTAGGTAGTTCTCTTGACATGCATGCTAGTATTTTAACTACTGTTTTGGAAATTTTCTTTTTGGTGAAATTTCAGAATTTCATGGATTTTTTTAGGTCGAGCAGAACAACTCTATCAGAAACTGTGGTTCCAGTTGATGCATCTCTCGACGTTGTGGACTTTGTGGGCGATACCACCCAGCCCGATATCCCACTCGATGCCTCTCTTGATATTGTAGATGATGCCAGCCCTATTGATGCACATATTGATGTACCCAATGAAATATCACCCATTTTCCCTCTTCTTGGCCACAACGATGAGAAGCATGCTAAAGGTGCACAGCAATGGCAGAATGCTATTACGGGTGTGGGCCAAAGATTCAGCAGTGTTCATGAATTTCGTGAATCGTTGCGTAAATATGCCATTGCACATCAGTTTGCCTTTAGGTATAAGAAGAATGATAGTCATCGCGTGACTGTCAAGTGCAAGGCTGAAGGCTGCCCTTGGAGAATTCATGCATCAAGGTTATCAACCACTCAGTTAATATGTATCAAGAAGATGAATCCAACACATACATGCGAAGGGGCTGTTGCAACTACGGGGCATCAGGCAACAAGGAGTTGGGTGGCTAGTATAATTAAGGAGAAGTTAAAATTCTTACCCAATTATAAGCCCAAGGATATTGTGAACGACATCAAGCAGGAATATGGAATACAGCTAAACTACTTTCAGGCATGGCGTGGGAAAGAAATAGCAAAGGAGCAGCTTCAAGGTTCATACAAAGAGGCATATAACCAGTTACCGTTCTTCTGTGACAAGATAATGGAGACAAACCCGGGTAGTCTTGCTACTTTTACGACTAAGGAAGACTCCAGTTTCCATCGCCTATTTGTCTCATTCCATGCCTCATTGTACGGTTTCCAGCAAGGTTGCAGGCCTCTCCTTTTCCTTGATAGCATACCCCTGAAATCAAAATATCAAGGCACATTGTTGGCGGCAACAGCTGCAGATGGGAATGATGGGGTTTTCCCTGTTGCTTTCACTGTGGTTGATGCAGAAACTGATGATAACTGGCATTGGTTTTTACTACAACTAAAATCTGCATTCTCAATAACTTGCCCTATAACATTTGTGGCAGACAGGCAGAAGGGATTAAAAGAATCAATTGCTGATATATTCAAAGACTCATACCATGGCTATTGCCTGCAATACTTAACCGAGCAACTTATCAGAGACTTGAAAGGGCAGTTTTCTCATGAGGTGAAGCGACTCATGGTTGAGGATCTTTATGCTGCTGCTTATGCATCTAGGCCTGAAAACTTCCAAAGTTGTCTTGAAAGCATTAAAAGTATCTCACTGGAGGCTTACAATTGGATCGTACAAAGTGAGCCCCAGAACTGGGCAAATTCATTCTTTCAAGGTGCTAGATATAACCATATGACATCCAACTTTGGAGAGCTGTTCTATAGTTGGGCATCAGATGCACATGAGTTACCAATAACACAGATGGTTGATGTGATCAGGGGTAAGATTATGGAGTTGATCTACACAAGAAGGGCAGAATCTATTCAATGGTTGACAAGGCTGACTCCATCCATGGAGGAAAAGCTAGATAAGGAAACCCAGAAAGTCCGAAACCTCCAAGTGCTACTTTTGGTTGGTAACACTTTTGAGGTTCGTGGTGACTCCACTGAAGTTGTTGATGTTGATCGCTGGGACTGTAGTTGTAGAGGGTGGCAGATAACTGGTTTACCATGCTGCCATGCAATTGCTGTCATTGGTTGTCTGGGCCGGAGCCCGTATGATTATTGTTCAAGATACTTTACCACCGAGAGCTACAGACTGACATACTCAGAGTCAATACATCCTGTTCCGAATGTAGACATGCCTGTGGTGAAGGCTTCTTCTCAGCTAGCAGTGACCGTAACCCCTCCTCCCACCCGCCGTCCACCCGGCCGGCCTACTACAAAGAAATATGGACCACAAGAGATGTCTAAGCGTCAACTCCAGTGCAGCAGATGCAAGGGTCTTGGGCACAACAAGTCCACTTGCAAAGAGTTATTGTAGAGTATTAGACGTTGTAAGTATCAACCTTTTTGGTGAATAATGTTCAATGCTTTGCCCAGTTTACGTCTCAATTTTGATAGTTGTCAAAAGAAACATGTTGTTCCGATGCGTCCATGTTTTTACTGGTTTATTGATGAGTGTACGTGGTGGCTGCGCATTAGTATTCAAGTGCATTGTAGGTATGGCTTCTTTGTATAGTCTTGCATTTGTTTGAATTTGCGCCAGCACCAGCTTTTGTTTTGATGTCTCAAATAGAGTTCCCTGGCTGCTAATGAGGCTTTAAGGATTACATTTCTTTTTTTGGTTCAATGTAGTTTTGGCTGACATGTATTTTAGCATAAATATACCTTAATAACTGAATTTGCTTTTCTTTTTTTTCCCTAATAGGATTGCATCAGAGGACAAAGGCAAGGGCATCACAATCTGTACTAGACTAGTGGAACCTCAGAGACAGAATGGGACCTGTTTCTTAGTTTAAAATAACCAAGCCATGGAACCTGACGTATGTAGTTGTAATTATCATTCCCCTTTGGTAGTTGTATTGCTAACTTGGTTATTTGCTAGTTTGACTTAGTGTAACGTGTGATGACTATAACATTGGTAGTAGGAGGAGCATGTTCTTAGAGTTACTTGAAGGTCCATGGAAGTTGGAATGGCATGAATAGATGCCAAAATCTAAGTAGTTTTGGTCCTTTCTCTTGTAAATTATCCTTTTGGTCAGTTGAATGATAAAAGCAGCTGACTTGAGCTTGTATTTATTGAATACAAGTTCTCCATGTGTAACATTCTGCTTCCCCTTTTTTGTTTTTTTAAAAAATTCCGATATACAAGTGATACTGAAAAGGGGAAATCGATCACAAAACCACGGTGCACTGGTTCCCTTTGTAAAGTTGCAAATGTTAGATTATGTGGGTTGAATGAGAAAGCTGGAGAGTGGCACCAAATTGTAGGCCAACATGCGATCTGTGGACTCTATTTATATGATGATTATGTGTAAACACGAACATTTAAATCGACCCCAAGGCAACTCTCCGGTAACCACACCAGAAAGCAATGGCCACCACTCTTATAAAAAAATGGCAACTTGATGGGTCTGACCAGTCATACCAAGTGACTGATTAATGTTTATATAATATGAAAAAAGAAAATAGGCCAATAGGAATTTAAAAAAAGAATCAGTTTTGTTTTGGATTTCTTGGGATTAAGGTACATGAAAGAATCTGCGTGCAGCCTAGCTAGAACGCATATTGGGTGAACGTTCAAGCTCATGTCATTGCCTCCCTCCCTCAATTATATAAAAAAGAATCGTTTGATGCTTGTGTAAGCTGTTAGCCCTCTTGACGTCTCTTGCAAAGTACTCATCGGCTATGTACCATGCATAATGCATTTCTTGCAAGCTCAATGGGCTTCTTCAACGCTTGATCAAGAAGAACTGGTTTGGCTTTTGCAGGAGGCAATTGTTGAAGGCATTTCTGTTGGTACGAGATTACAGCATTCAGGCTGCTCTTAACATCAGCTGACTTCCTCCCGAACAAGTCCTCTGATCGAACGGCTAACACAGATTCAAGCTGGCCAATCCCCAAGTCTATCAGTCCAAAGCAACCAAGTTTTCCCTTTTGGTTATCACCACCTTTTGGCTTATTGTGTTCCACATTTTTCATTGCCGCAAGGGTTGATTTGATAGCCGCTGTAAAATATTTTACCACATCAGCTTTGTTGCCAACCGGACTAAGAGTGTCTTGGCAAAGTCCCCTGTAACAGTTCTGCCACAAATGTTGTCAAGGCTCATGTGGATGCCTGTGTTGTTCATCGGGTGTTCTATAGTCTTCTTGGGGCTATCTACATCCACCACGACAAGCACCACAACTGCGGCAATAACCACAAAGGAGACCCTGATCACTATCATGTTGCTAAGAATTTGATTCCTCTCTTCCTGATCTTCATCCATTAGGAATTAATGACATAAGAAGAGATGATGGCACAAATTGCTTGTTCTTCTTTAGTTCTCTCTCCTTTAATATGCGGGCGTGTATTTGAGGCTCAACAGCGCCTGCAACAAGAAATAGAACTGATCTTAACTGCATTTAGTTTAGTAGTTTGTTTTTGGTAACACAATACTAGAAGTTCAAAGCCTTTTTCCTATGACTGCTATTTTTAAGCAAACTCTGGTAAGACTGGTATTAATTGACATTGACCGAGTCTTTTGAAGGCAACTAATTTGGGAAAAAAATACAATCAATCAACCAACATTAAAATTAATCTTAAGAAAAAATTACACAATGAAATAGAATAAAACAACTAAAAGAGATATCCATCCAACCAACCAACCAATAAATAACAAAAAGAAAATTAAGCTAATTTTGAGCCAACAAGAATATTTTTATTTTTAAAAAAGGAGGAAATTTCTGAAAAGTCTATCTGAAGAATGACACTTATCAATTTCCTCCTTACACTTCTTTTTTATGTCTTTTTTCAAACTTATAGTACTAAAAGCAAAACAAGGAGGGTTCATGAACCACTTGCACTACCCTGCTTGAATCTTCGATCCCAACCTTCACCAGTTTGCCTATCATTTCATTCTTGACCCTTCTTGCCTAGGAGTAAAGTACCGCGCAACAAGTGAGGTCCGAACAAGTCTCATTAGGGATGCTTGGTTCTACATTTGAAGTGGCTTCAATTTCTTTTGATTACATAAAGCTTCCCCAGGCAGCTAGCTCAAATAGGACATCACTGTTCTGCATTCTGACTTCCGCATCCATTACTTTTTGAAGGATTTTTTGCTGAAACATGTATAAAGTTAATTCGGAGACATACAAACAGTTTACAATAAAACTTCCACAGAGATTTCATAGACAAAGAATTACATTTGAAGCTGTAGGAACATATTGGTATAACAACGAACCTTTCTTGGTCTTGGTTGAGGGTTAGAATCTGTACAAGAGATCAATGCACATGGTACGTGAAGGTGAAGAAAACTATTGAACAGGGTAGGCAACAATCATACCCCCGATCCATTGCACTAGGCACCACAGCTACAAACTAGCTCAGCTGTGACTGATTTTGGGGACAAAATCTTCAATAGTGAACATGTAACAAAAGCACACTTCACCAAGGTAGTTGAGCGACGAACAGGTCATGAATTGATTATTGGGATGGAAGTATCATGATTCATGTCACATCTAATCCCTCTACAAGGATGTTGCTAACAGTATCTTGGACAGTACAATTATCATAGTCCAACACGTTCCAATCTACTTCTTCGCTAACAGCAGAACCAATAAGCAATCCATGAGTCTTAGCATCTGGGACCCAACCCTTTTCCAACATTATATCCAACAATCGACAGGCCTCATGTTTATAACCCTCTTTCCAGAGGCCGTTAATCAGTACATTATAAATTGCTGAATTCAGAGCTTCGCTACTAGAAGCAAGCTTATCAATTGAATCTGAAATCACGTGCAGCTGAGAAAGGTTGGCTATACAAGACAGTAGATTAAATAGTCTCTCTGAATCAGGTATAAGACCCTTGTTGACCATCATACGGAAAAGCAATATGCATTCTTTCACTCGATTCTGCAGACTCATGCTTTGTATGAGTATGCAATATGCATCCAGATCAAGATTGCAACCCTCCACCAACATTTTTGAGAGAACTACTAGCAGATCTTTTGCGTTGTCTACTTTTGACAAGCCAAACATAATAGCTGAGTAAGTTGAACTGGTAGAAGAAGTACCAGAATAATAGGCCAATTTTTGTAGCCTTATTGCTTCATCAACCTTTCCTGTCTCACATACACCCTTGATCAACATATTGAACGAGGAAGACTGGATAGAGCACCTATTACTAGACATGTAACAGAACACTTCAGTGGCCTCATGAGTCATTTCCACTAGGCAAAGGCCTTTGACAAGCTCAGAGTAAGATGTAGGATCCAAAACCCAGCTTTTGGCACGGATGTGATGAAATAAATCCAGAGCATTTCTGTAGTTGCTCATTTTGCAGTTTCCAATAACTAGTGCTGAGTATGTGGCACAGTCAGGAAGAGAAGAAGACACCACCATTCTACCTAGAATTTCAGACGCTACCCTAATCCTGGAATTCTCGCAAAGCCATCTGATAAGGATATTCCACGAATTACAATCAGCTACATCACTTTCAGACATTTTCACAAGTAGGTCTTTTGCCATAAGAAATTTACCAGCACTGCAGCAACCTTCAAGCAATACATTGCAGACAGAAGTTTCTAGGATATGCTTATCTTCCAAGAACTTCATAGCATCATCTATCTTCCCTAATTTACAGAACACATTTACTACGTCCGCAAACACATCATTAGCTGGTGTCAATCCAGTTTCCATCATATCTTCTAGAACCTTTATCGCATCATTTAAACAAAGGTTCTTGCATAAACACTGTAACAGAACCCCACAAATCAATGAATCCGGCATAAAATTGGAAGCTCTCATCATTTCGAACAATCTGATTCCCTCCTCGGGTCTATTATTCTGACAAAACAAAGGTATTAGGGTGGAATAAAAACTCAAATCAGGCTGACAACCAAGTTCAAGCATTTCACTTAAAACAATAACAGCTTCATCCACTCTACCTTTTGCAATATGAGCCTTTATGAGTATCTCAAAGGTCCTACAATTAGGGCTACACCCTTTCTTCTTCATTCTCCTATACTGACCCAAAGCAGACTCAATGTGGTCGGTCTCCAACAATGCCTCTAACAAATAATTCAAAGTTTCAATAGTTGGTAAGATCCCTGCCGTCACCATCTCCTTATAGACAAACAAGACATCTTGAAAATCTCTCTTATCCTCCACAAGAGCGCCCAATACAGCATTAAATGTCTCAATTGAGGGCCTATAGCCACCTGCCTTCATATTCACAAGTACCCTTATTGCCTCACTTTGCCTACAATGTTTAACAAACATATCAACCAATGCCAAAAGAGCCTCTTCAACACCTGGGCATTTATCTTTCACCATATTTTGACAAAACCCTTCCATTTCCTCAACCTTTCCAGCTAAACCCAGTTTCAAAATGATCCGATAATACGTATCTGCGGTGTGGTTAAACCGTCTTTGGAGGGAAGCCCATTTGAATACCTTCACTGCTGAGCTCAAATCATCAGTGTTATCTAAAACCCGGATTAAGTTATCAGGAACAAGCTTATTCCTCAAAGACTGGATATTTTGTTCAAAGTCGGATGAATTTGGTGGGTCTTGATTCTTTCCCGGGAAACATTCAACGGTTTTAGCACATGAAGCTGAAGAAATGCATGCACCTGAGCAGACCCAGAAAGGGATTCTCTTGGAAAATGTCAAAGGCTGGAGCTTTACCAGCATTGCAAGAGTTCATGAACAGTTTGTGCTATTTCCTCCGGTAAAACAAGAAGTTTATATGTAAAAGAGAATTAACGAAAGATTGATCACTGACCTGAGAAATGAAGCACAAAACTGAAGGCAGAGAATGACATGAAAAAGTGACATCTTAGGATTTTAGGCAGAGAGAGCGAAGAAACCAGGTTGTGTCAACTCTGTGAACTTCTTGGTTCTGCCGTGAAGAAGTGCGGAGAGTTTTGTTTCTCTGAGAAGTGACTTGGGCCTCTTGGGCCTTCGGTCTGATAATTGACTTGGGTCTTTTGGGCCTTGGGAGCTCGTCTAAGGCAGAGCTACTTGGTCTACTTTTGTTATTCAAAGTTTTTTTTTTTGTCTTCTTTATCATATAATATGTTTCCAATTAAAATTGTTTTCTTGTAATTTTTAGTACTTCTCAAATTAGTGTTTGACTGGCCTCTTAATCTTTGACATTTTGTTTTAACTAATGTTTAGGAAAAAAATATTATAATTTGTTATATTTGTTATGGTCTTTATTTAAGTTCATAAATTTGAGCTTTTTAATTTCGGATGAAATCCTTTATGGAGAGTTTAATATTATTTTTATAGGCTGATATATAAAATGAACTGTAATAAGTTTGTAGCTCATGTAATTAAGAACATTTATTTATGCACTCGAAGTTCTAGATTTGATTCCCTCACCCCAATATCACTTGTATAAATATATATATATATATATATATAAAGTGAACTTGGCATGAGGTACTAATTAAATCTTTAAAAAGAAAATTGATCATTTAAATTTGTGTGGAAAAATATATTTCAAACTACTAGTCAACCGAAAAATTAAAATAAAAACAAAGACAAGTAGATAGAGCCCAAAAGCATGAACCGTTTAAAAAGCGAACCGGCCCGTCATTGTTTAAAACAGGAAGATCCAAAAATGATCCAAATAGGGCCAACGTGTCAAGACCCCATTGGCGGTGTCGAAAATTTGGATTTGCCGCGCTGTGGGTCAAACTGAAAACAAAGGAGGACCAAGTGATAGCTTCGAGAATCGTCATATTTACGAACCCGAGGCTCGGAAGCTCCGAACCAAAGCAATCAGGCCTCTGTCACATTTCGCTTAAATGCAGCAACTTCCACTGAATAAAGACAAAAAATTTATAATTTTGTAAAGAAAATCCTACTATCAATTACCCTAATTTCACGGGTTTATTGGTGCTAAGTTGGTTTCCATTTTGAGCCCTTGGATGATGCCCGAAAGCTGATTCACCGCCGTCCGATTGTGTTACCTTCTCTGTTGTTGGGCTGAAACAGAGTATTAGTATTTGATTGAGGTCTATCTGTCTGTCTGTCATATGTTGGGAAGAAGACAAAGAGATTCCCAAGTGGGTTTTGCTAAGCAGCTCTTTGTTCAAACTGGGTATATGACTCAGCACCTGGTATCTCTCTCCCTCTCTCTCTCACTCTCCTCTGTGTGTTTCTGATGGGTTAAAAAAACATTTCTTTGTGATCTCATGTTGTTTATGCTGGTGACTGGTAAGAGTTGCAGTTTTCTTAGTGTCTTTGGATCTGTTTTGGGGATTTTTAGGAACTTACTTTGCATGTAGAGGTTAGGAGGTGGTCAATTTTTAGTTTATTGAAAAAGATCGGAACTTTTTATGGTTTTGTTTATGCTTTCTTTTTTCCTGCGAAATTTGATATGTGTGTCAGTTGTAAACTCAAATTGACTTGAACTTTTTGAATGGTGAATTTTGTTTAACTTTATTTTTCTGGGTATGAGCTTCAAATTTGAGACTTTTCAGTTCAGATTTCTTTAAGTTCAGTAGACCCAGTTGATGCCTCTCTCTCTTATTAACTCAATATTATTTATTGGTTGAGGTTGACGCACCTTAGGCATGCTTCTCTCTCTACCACTTCCTTCATCTTTCTCTCTCTTCATAACAGTTGGGTTGACGTTCTGAGGAGCTGTATTATTTGCATGATAAAATTTCAAAAATATGTGCAATTATCTTGGATTAGATTATCTCGAGAAAATGATGTTGGTAGAACTGTTCATTTTTTAAAAAAATTGGCATGAATTTTCATTTTTTTAAAGTTGAATCCGTCAAACCATTTACAGTGTTTTTAAAGTTACAATTTATTTAAATAATCATTTTTTAAATTACAATTTCTTGAAGGCCATGAAAATTTAATGCACAACTACCGCTTTCACATGCAGCTATGAAGTTAATAGCTTTCACTGTAAGGACCAACCTCTGATCTTTGGGCCCTTTCGACTTTATTCACTGTATTCACGCCATACAGATCTTCACCATCAACCTCACTTGGCTAAAAAGATTTGGAATTTATGATGTCAATTTCGGAGAAATCACTGCCCTGCTCGCCTTCTTCTTCCTCCTCGTCATTGTCATCGATGTCGGTCCAAGAGTTTGATCCATTGTTAAAAGATTTGAACGAGAAAAAGCAGAGCTTTCGGCGGAACGTGGTGTCATTAGCATCGGAGTTGAAGGAGGCTCGGAACCGCTTAGCTTCTCAAGAGCAATCATTTGTAAAAGAAACACTTACAAGACAGGCAAGTAGTTGTTGATTTAATAACTGTAGGCTCTTTTTGTATTTTATATGACATGGTTTTAGTCTTGAAATCTATCATTTCTCTTTTTTTGGGTGTTTGTGTTTGTGGGGTCATTTTGGTTTGTTTATGCAATTCTAAGTGCTTTTTGGGAATTTTTACAGGAAGCACAGATGAAGGCTAAAAACTTGGAAGAAGAGATTGGTAGATTACAGAAGAGATTGGAACATAGAAATGAGAAGCTTGAGGCTTCAGCATCTACTGCTGAAAAGGTCCCACTCACATCCTAGTTCTTGATTATGTATAATTTTTCATTAGCTTTTTTAATTTTCTGGCTAACTGTTTAAAAATTTATCATTTTCCTTTGTGTAGATCCTCTCACTTACGACTTGTTTAACTAATTACGGTTGTTAGCTTTTCTTTCCTAAGTTGATGAGGTCTTTTATTAGTTGTTTTTATTGCATCTTGCTGTTTTGAAATTATCAAACAAGACTCACATCTCATACACATCATTGGGGATGCCTTTTGGCCTTTCCTCTTTGTTTTTGGCGGAGCCCATAGGAGAAAAGGTGACCAGGTCTTATGGATTTTATATAATTGTTTCCCTCTTTTTGGTTGCTTGAACAATTCAATTAATTTTTGCTAGTATACCAAGATATAGTGGTAAGCTAGGAAAGTGAGGGAGTGCACCCTCCTAACAGTTCAAACTTTTGGGAACTGTAGTAAACAACCAATGATGTTAATTCTTCCACACAAGTCTCAAGATTAAACTTTGCGCAACCTTTGTTACATACATGACCTCGCATTAAGGAGTTGCCAAGTTTAGGGTTTCTTAACTGTTTTCCCAATAGAAGTTTTGAGTGATTATATGGAGTGATAAATTCCGAATGAGAAACAAATGGGATTAAAATTTGCTTCTCATAACCATCTACTTCCCCCTAAACCTTTATTTCTTTTTCCTTGTATGCATTAAGTCCTAATGGGTTCAGATTAAAAGAAGCTAAATTAGTGTTATTCCCCATATCAACACATTAAATAGTTTAGCCTGAATAAAATGATAGAATTGTCTTCAAAACTTAGGAGATCAACTAATTTCTTTTTCAAGTCTCTGCAAATGTACACGTAGGTAGGCACATAATAGTTGCATTTATAAACAGAAGATGCAACATATAACTGTTGTCCTGAAGGCAGAAAACCAAGTTCAACTTGGATTTCTATTTGTGACTAGACATAAAGAAGTGAAGAATACCATTGTGAGATATGTGGAAGGTTAATAACTAAAGTAAATTGGAGTTTAAAGGGATATGTGTATTAAACAAAATGAAGACAGGTGCATTTTGTTTTAAATTAATGCAGGAGCTTATTTTGCTTGTTACCATTTGTTCAAAAAGATTTGGGTAATTGTTGGAGTATTAAGAAAATTTATTATTTTACTTTTTTGAGTTTTTAACCAATAGACAAGTGTGATATGTTTGTATTTTGGAGCATACACAGTAGCTATTGTTTTTGAAATATCTAATTAGTTAGTAATTAGCAAGGTATCTGCTTGCAGAACATAATTGTGGTAGTTAGGGTTGTGAACTTTATTGGTGTACAATTTTCCCTGACTATGGTGTTGTTAATGTGACTGCAGTACCTCATGGAATTGGATGGTCTGAGATCACAGCTTGCAACCACTCGGGCAACTGCAGATGCTAGTGCTGCATCAGCTCAGTCGGCACACCTTCAGTGTTCAGCACTTTTGAAGGAATTAGATGAAAAGAATTGCTCATTAAAAGAGCAAGATGATCGTGTAATTAGGCTAGGAGAGCAATTAGATAATCTGCAGAAGGACCTTCAGGCACGAGAGTTTTCCCAGAAGCAACTGAAAGATGAAGTTTTGAGAATTGAGCATGACATTATGCAAGCTGTTGCAAAAGCAGGGGTGAACAAGGACTGTGAGCTGAGGAAAATATTAGATGAGGTTTCGCCAAAGAATATTGAGAAGATTAATAAGCTTTTAGTTGCAAAGGATGAAGAAATAGCAAAATTGAGAGATGAAATCAGGGTAATGTCTGCTCATTGGAAGCTCAAAACTAAGGAGTTTGAATCACAGGTACATTCATCATGTGCTTTCTTTGTCCCCAGTTTGCTTGTATAAAGTCCTTGTTAATAAATTTTTTTATTGAACTTCAACCTGTTTCTGGGAACAGTTGGAGAAACAACGGCGAGCAGATCAGGAACTGAAAAAGAGGGTATTGAAATTAGAGTTTTGTCTCCAGGAAGCCCGTTCTCAAACACGAAAGCTTCAAAGGGTAATCACTAACTTTTTGTTTTACTCAGTTTGTGTTATTGAAGTTGCATTTTAGTTCAAACCTTGTGCCTGCAAATGGTCATAGCAGAGCTTTAAGCAATTACACGGGCCAGTGTTGGTGTTCCTGTAGCAACAATTAGGTCCTTATCAATCAATTTTTCACTGCAACAATATATTGAACTAACATAAGAACTTATTCATTGTGACAGATGGGTGAGCGAAGAGACAAGGCTTTGAAAGAGCTCAGGGATCAGTTACAGCGGGGTGGCAGTGGAGCTTCAGCTGCTGAAAACCAAAATTTCTGGGAAAGCTCTGGTTTCAAAATCGTGGTGTCCATGTCCATGTTGATCTTGGTGGTGTTCTCAAAGCGATGAAATAGTTGCACTATCGAGCTGTTGATGTATAAAGAACATGAATCTTTTTAGTCAAGGAATTAGGAATAGTGCATAGGCCACAGTAGAAATGCTCATTGTAGAGGTTCTTATTTATTATGGAACATTATCAGAGAATGCAATTTTGTTTTTCTTGTTAAATCCACATTAGTGTATGGAAATTGAATCCATGTACAGCATTTTGGCTATACCGTATTTGCCAACAATGTTGTATTGGATTTATTTCTTTTTTTATAATTTTATAGGAGACTTTTCTTTTTGACATGTTAATTAATGTTCAACTTTTCTTGTTGGTAACCTTCAATTCGTGACATGCGTTCATGAATGAAAAAGGACAATGGAGTATTCAATTTGGCCACTCATCTCCAAACCAATAGTTAAGCAACCAAATCTTAGATGGTGTTGTATTCTGAGTTCTAACTCCAAGCATCTCCTCCAGTCAAAATGTGAGAAGGAAAGGCCAGATTTTGTGTGGATTTTCAGTTTAACTATAAACTAATTTATTGATCCAGCCCAATTTGTAAAATGTGGAAACTTGGGAAGGTAGCAAATGGAACTTAGGCTGACGATTACTATGTATGCATGCCGGCGGAGCCACACTGGGACCAGTGTGGTCCTGGGCCCCATTCAAGTTTTTTTAATATTTTAAAAGTAATATATTATTATGTATTTATATATGTATATTATTTCAAATACTTTACGTTTTGATATGTACCCACATGTGTTATGGCGGACCTATTAAGGCACAAGGAGGTAGTTCAAATTGCGTCATTGCTTAGTTGGTGGCGGTGTACTCCAGGTGTACAGATTATCTTATTTCTATTTTCAACATCTAAATAAATGTTTTTGTCCTTTACTTTAATTTATTTTTATATTACTCCATTTACTTAAGTTTACAATGTAAATAAGGAAGTACTCCCTATTTGGATTCAAATAAAAATACTAGAAAATCAAATTCTCACTAAATCAAAATAAGAAAAATCGGTTTTAGTATAAAATACAATTTATGCTAAAAATGATGGCTCATTAAGTCAATATATACTTCATACTAAAATCCCATAAAATCAAGTTTTCTTATTTGATGTGTAAGGAATAAAAACCACCATTATTTTGAGAAAATGATTATTCCGAAAAACCATTTTTTATACTAAGTCAATATTTTTTTCATGTATGATATGAATGCATGAATGGGCCTAAGATTTTTTTTAATTTGGAAAATTTTGAATTTTTTTTCTTTCTTTCTATTGGGTTTAATGGGGGAAAAAGCTTGAAAGATATTTGCTAAATCGCTACTCTTTGTCCATCTCTTGCAATTTTTCTTGCTTAGAATGTATTTGTCTATCCCTTTGTCAAGAACAATTATGATTGCAACCAATAAGCAATATAATTCTTGACATATGTGATACATATACACTATTTTTTGTATGTATTGTGAATTCGAATTTTTGATTCTTTATAATTTGTAGGAGGCTCCCACACACATGAAATCTTGGCTTCGCCATTGCATGGTATTTTAGTACTCTAGATTCGAAATTAGTATATGGGTTTAGCTTGAAATGCTAAACTTCGACCAAAAAATATAAAAAGAAAAAAGCTTGAAATGCTAAACGATGACACTAAAAATTTGCATAAAGTTTGATGATTATTACTTGTCTAGTAATGATAATAATGGGCATGGATCTAACATCATGATGATCAGAAGATCTTGATCCGGATACAATTAATGTGGAATTTAGCTCCATGTGTAAATGATGTTATGATCAGGTAACTTATTTTGTAAATGAACAGTGAAAGTAAAATCAGTCCATTCGAAAATCATTACCCTGCCAGTTGCCTTAGTGCAGATCAGACGAGTGAAGTTGACTCCAATAGATAGCATAAATCTCTGTTCATGCAACTTTACTAAATATCTAGATAGAAGAGCAATATGAACTCTAATTCTAATAGTATGAGCACAGTACACAGACCTACAATACGCAACTAAAAGAGATACAGGATCACAAATCTCTATTGCACCTCTCAACCTCAGAGTAAAATTGTTGTTTCCTACCAGCTCAGGTTTAGATGTAGAGAAGCTTACATTCACTTCACCCACAACCATCTCTACATCCCAAAGCTAATGCAAGACAGTAACTAACTATCATGTTTCCTCTAGCTTTCTTTGCTTGCATATGCAGTTATGTACAACCGTGATTCGTCGTGAGAAAATGTGCTTCTGAGGAATCTGATCACCCGTTAATTTACATGGAGAGGTCATATTTTTACATGGTAAGAACAATTTTTCTAGTAACTAAGGTTGTTACCAAAAAGACGCAACCAACAGACGGTCGCAAACTAGCTGAAGTGGATGTTGTTGTGTTAAAACCAGGAGGGCTGTCACTCCCAAACGCTGGCATGGATCCTGAAGCCGGGTTGCTCGAGTTCAACACTGAAGGTGGAGTACCGGAGCTGCAAGTAGAGATGAAGTCAGTGATAAACTGGTAAATGTAGTATAGAGATTGAAAGTCATGAGACAGAACACTATACCCTGATACACCTTCCCCAGGTGGTGGAATTGATGTTATTGCTGGTGGTGGAGTTGTTGAAGTTGATGGTGGAGTTGTTGATGTTGGTGGTGGAATTGTTGATGTGGGTGTTGGAGTTGTTGATGCTGGATTTGAAGTTGTTGGGGTTGAGGATGATGATGATGATTGGTAAATGCAGGAACCAGTGCCTGTTCAAAATTTCAGGAGAGTGTCAGATATATACATATATGGTTTATTAAATCATAAGGAAGAAACAAAAATTTATGATCATACTTGGATTAGCATTAACTATTGTGGCAACCCCTCCAAAGTCACAGCTAGTTGACACTGGATTCTTCTGATAATAGCTGTTGAATGCATATGAGGCATGATTTTGAAGAGAATTTGGATTGTAACAGCTTCCACCCTGTTGGATCTGTGAACAGTCTGTGCCACCCATTCCACATGCATAGTCCAATCCTGCCTGCAGTGCTGTTTGCTGTGCTCCACTCTTGGCCACACACCAGCTCTGTCCTGGAACTGCAGGAGTATTATTAGTTGTTGCAGGAGGTGAGACTGGGTTTGTGACAGGTGTTGTGACTGGAGCGCCTCCAGATGGTGGCGGGGAAGTTGTCACAGGATTTGTCGGGGGTATGGTGATGGGTGTGATGGGGGTTGTGGCTGGATTGGTAACTGGTGAGCTCACTGGATTTGTGGGGGGTATGGTGACGGGTGTGGTGGAGGGAACTTCCACTGGCGCGGCAGGATTGACCGGAGTTACTGTTACCGGGTTTGTAGCAGGGACAGTGACAATGGTTGGTGTAGGGGTGGTAGGCAGTGGTGGTGCTGATATGGGAGTTGTAGGGAACACTGTTGGTGTGTCAAATGTGTCATGTGAAGTTGTTTTCAGATGGAAACTGCTTAAGAGTTCTCTCCTAGAAGAAGGAAAAATCTGTTCCTCTTCCCTTTTGAGCTCTTTCTGTGCAAAATCATCCATGGAAGCTACTTCTGCATATAACCCAACTAACCTACCTGTAATCTGAGTGTTGCTTTCTAAAGCTTTCAAAATCTTAACAGAGAATTCGGCTACTTCAGATGCACTGGGAGCTGCTGGACTTTTGATTGTCAAAACCATGGGGACATCATTACAAGGAAGAACAGAATTTGCAAGGCTGGCTCTCTCAATCACTGACTGAACAAACCTATCACCCATACTCAATTCTCCATCAATATTGGCTTCTACAATGACTGAAGATCTCACTTCATTGATACAAGTACAAATCCTATGCAGATCTCTTTCATGTCCTCTTCTCAAATTCTCAAGAGATGTCAAAGAAAATGCTACTGAGACCTTAATTCTTCTGTCAGAAGGAAGACTAGCAAGGACTGCTGAGTGCATGTATTTCAGGGTGGATAAAAGCATAGGTAGACTAGATTTTCTTGCATAGTCACTGCCACTAATTACTATGCTGCTTTTGATGTTTGCTTGTGAGAGAAAGGGAATTACATGGGTTTTCAGCCATGAGATTGAGGAAGATTTGGAACTTATCATATTTTCATTCAAGTAGAGATCAACAGCAACATCAGTGTTGGGCAGAGTACTTAAAATCCTAGGATCTTCAACGAAGACTCGAATCTGAGATGGGATGATCTTGTTTTGCTTCAAGAACGATATGGTTCTACTAGGTGATGAAGTTGTAGTGTTTCCACTTGCATGATATGAGAAACCCACCAGAGTTCCTGTAAGGTGTGAAAAAAAAAAAAAAAAAAAGAACAAACTTCAAACTACTTTTAACTTGTAATTTTAGCTGTAACTAGTTTTAACCCAATTTATAACAATAACCTGATCAGAATATGAAAAATGTAGATCCAACTTCACATTAATTAGTGTGATGTTCATAAAGAGAACTATGGTTTCAGAAAAGCAGAAGATCAAAAAGTATAAGTAATAGTTTTTGCTTACCTGATGAACAGCTAGAGAGAAGAGACATGAAGAACAAGAAGAGGCACGTAGAAGCTGCATTGGCCATGATTATGTGAACTGTTTCTGGGAATCTAGGCAGAGACCAAGCTGGATTTTTAATGTGATTCATAAAATGGAAATGCTTTTAAAACATTGCAGATAGAATTGGAGTGAATATAAGCACCCATTGGAGAGAGAGAGAGAGAGAGAGAGAGAGAGAGAGAGAGAGAGTGTTGAAAATAAAGGTGAGGAAAGAAAAAGGACAAAAAAAGAAAGTGTGAAAAAGAAAGGTGACGAGTTGTAATGATAAAGAAAATATGTTTGCTTTGTCACTAAGGATATGGGGTTGAAAACCTTGTGTCTGCAAAACAGTAGAAAGAATCAACTATGCTTTTGTGCTTTTTTTTTCTTTCCCAAAGAGATATAAGCTCAGGATATAAAGTGGCCTAAACAAGTGGCCAAACATAGGCACAGCCGCACATGATGCATGTAAAAATACACATGCCGTAACCCTAGATATCAGATTCCCATCCCACTACAGGTAATTTCTTTTTGGGGGCTAAAGAAGTTCATATAAGATTAAGATCCACAGGGTGCTTAAGTATTTTATGGATGAGAAATTTGCATAAATATCACTTCAATTTTTTAAGTATGTGTACAATTATCACATGAACTTTTAATTTTAATTATTAATTACTTGAACTTTGTAAAGTGTTACAATTAAACACCTATGTCTAACTCTGATAAAATTTAAGTTAAATTAAGTTGTATGTGATATTTTTTGAAAGGCAATTTCGTCAATTCAATATAACTAAATATTAAACAAAAAATAACTAACCTAATTATCTGAGGACCTCCACAATCCTTTCCAAGCCTCCTTTCTCCCCCATATGCCGTACCCGTAACTCTAGATATCATATTCCCATCCCACTACCTCGTTTGATTCATGAGAAAGGAGGCTTGAGGATGAGAAATCAATTGCTTTCCCATATTTAATAAGTTCGGGCATCGGAAATAGTTGTTTGACACATGGGAAAGTAGGGGGGAAAGTAGAGCCCTCCTCCCAACTCGGATTTATTTGATTTAATATGGATATAATTGAAAATTTATACCATCTTTGTTTTCCATTCCTAGTCAAAATAAATATGGGAAATGAAATAAAGTGATATATCCCAGTTACTTTCCCGACATTACCAAACGTGAGAAAGAAATCTTCCATTCTGTGAACCAAACAAGGTAAGATCCCCAGGCTGCTTAAGTATTTTATGGATTAAAAAATGCATATAAAATAGGAGTGATCAGAATCAAACAGCTGGCCTCTAGTTAATGGGGTGTTAAAGATTTGTATTTGGTTGGAGGATGTTAAAGGAGGGAGGAAGGAGGCACAAAAGTCTAGCTATTTTGCTTAGATCAGCCAAGCACAAAATAACCAAAAACCAATGAATGATTATCAATAAAAGGGAAACAAAGTTCATTGCAAGGAAAGTCTTCCAGAGATTAGGCTTAGAAATTCACTTTTAGGTTTTGGCCTTTCCTTTTTGGATAAGGGTTTGTGGATGTGTTCCATGCGATTTGATATATTCTAAGAAAGCTTAACGTAGACTTAGTTACGTGCTACGATCAAGGTCTGAAGGTCTTGAGTTCAACTGGCATCTGGATCAGCGAATCGTTTCCAGAATAAAGAAGATGAATAATTTGATGCAACCGGACCACAACAGGTCTGGTTGTGGCTGTGGAATGTGGATAGTGCACTGCCACATACACAAACAAACCATGTGAAATTTACAGCAAGATTTCTTCTGCTGCTTTATATTTATCATGTATCGTTTTGAGGTGAAAGCTATCAAGAAAATGCAGGGTACCATGTTCTCAAATGCATGATAAGGACATGAGTAAATCTAATATTTCCAAGTAGCACAGTGTGAAAAAGTAACCACAACCATTAGAGCCACCTTCTTTCTGCGGATTTAAAATAAGATAGAACATGCAACGTAAGAGTGACAACCCATGTGGAATAAGCTATTATGCTGCATTCAAATTTCAAAGTAGTGAATCAAAAGCAGCTTGTCTGACTAGGTCTTAAGCCGAAAGCAAGCGAGAGAGAGAGAGAGAGAGAGAGAGAGAGAGAGAGAGAACAGTCACACCTGTTATATAAGTTTCATAGATTTAATATGAATTTGGAAAAGTGGCCTCGGATTAATATGAGGGGAAAAGGGGTGACAAAAGTCAGGATATATCATATGGGCATATACAATATGGCAGATTTGCTTTGTGGTTTTGTTTGGTTGCTCATAAAGTTAACTTCTTCAAATCAAAACTATTGCACTTATCTTATATTTTTCATTAATAAAATTAACTCCATCAAGTATCTTGTACACTTCACTACATATTCACAATATTCTTCCTACTCATTGGAGCCTCAAATATTTACAGTTGTTAATGCAAAATTACAACATCTTGTCATTCTTAGTTGTTTCTCAAATGCCACCATCAACCAACAAATTACTGAAAGAGGGATCAAGAAGTGCTTCTCTGGCTGACTGATATTTGTCGAGACGCTTCTTCAATGAACGGAAATCTCTCTCGTCTTTTGAAGTTCGTTCCTAGCATAGAATGAATCAGTCAAAAACCTAAGTCATTTCTTCTTACAGTGCGTAGTTTTAAAACATTAGACTTAAAATTGATCAGTTTTCACCCCTTTGTGGTTGCCAGCATAGAGAACCCCTGCCGCTGTTGTAGCATTTGTATAAGAAAAATTATAATGGTAAGTAGTTTTCTAAAATTAATTAAGAAAAACTTACAAATGATTTCTTTAGCAGTAAGACATCCACCAGGTACATCAACCACAGTGCATTTGTTCGGGGGAAGCTATAAAGATCAGAAGTTAACAATGATTCAGCACTAAAAAAATTCTTCTTTACTTTTCAATTTTGACTAACACATTTTCTCTTTTTGTGTATGATAATTAAATTTGATATATCAACCATACCTTCCCTCCCAGCAGTCTTCTGTTACCTCCTTCATCTTCCGGTATGTTTCTGACTGCAAATGATTTAACTATCATTTATTTTATTTCATACAACAAAGATAAAATTACTGGTACAAATTTAGTTTCAATTCCTTACTTGTTTATCGCCCTTTGGACCTTTAAAGAGCTCAGGATCCGAAGATAGGTCTAGAAAGAGTATGTCATCACCTGTGCATATTTGATGTTTGTTAAGTATGCTACATCAACAATTAATGTATCCTCTACCATACCAAACACATTGCAAAAGTATTTTAACAAAAATTCACCAGTGTTGATTCTTGAAAGAGTGAAATCTATTATTGACATCCCCAATCCAAATGTTTGGATAAACATCTGTTTTCCCTCAAGAGTGAACGGCATTGTAACAGAATCATTCCGACTTAAAAGGATGTTTCCCCTGTAAAAAATGTATATTCCTAAGTCAGCAGCACTCATAGATTCCAAAGTCATTATTATACTTACATACACAACCATACCAGTGAAGATCACGGTGCTCAAATTCATATGCAGCTTCAGCTACAGCAAGGGCAGCTGTAACCTGAAATGATAATCCAATCATTTAAAAACAAATTGAAGTTCCAGGAATCACCACAAGAATTCTGTTATAGTGTATACTTTACCTGGACCAATAAACTCCGTGCCTCATCAGTGTTCCGAAGTACAAAGCTTTCCAGATCCTTGCCACCATGCTCTAAAACAAACACGACATAGCACTGTATGCAAAATTGTGAGTTGCATTGAATAAGTCTAAGTAACGTTAACCTCATAGTATATGAATCATTTCTACTTGAGAAGATCACCAAGTCGTAGTTATGGAAGATTATTAGGACGACTTTGAGCTTATATACCAAAAAGAATATTAGACAAGTAGAGAAGGAAAAACCTGGTTATCTGGAAACGCCTTAGGGTGATCATTTTCTGAACCATGATCTTCATCCCAATCCTCCCATGCGCTGATCAAAGCAGCATCATAAGAGCCTTGGCATACTCTCAAACTGTAAAGGAATCAGATCACAGAAAGATGACAGAATAAAAATCTTGCAACTGATACGATCATTCAAGTAATCAATTCTATTAAGTCTTAAGCAGTTGTGGAATGATAGAACTTTAAAGTAAATACATACTCTATGGTTTCGATAAACATGGTGCAAGCATTTTGAAAATCACCCTCATGTCCTCTTAAGTAATTAAGAGTGCGGGAAAGTACGACCTCTTCTAGCAATTCTTCAGATCTCTGGAGCACAGTAACTTCATTACAGTATCATTCAACAAAACGAGAAATCCCATTACTAGAAGAAGGCATAGGATTGCAGCAAGTACCTTTTGCACTTCCCCATTCACTAGTATGTTACCATCAATTGGGACTATTTTGCAAACATAGTTGCCAGCGTTGAAAGCTTCTCCAAATGTTCCTTCCCCGATTTTGGTAATCTTGTCTAGGTCACTGTTTCAAGAAATTTGTATGTTATGTTAGCTTACAGAAGCAGAGGATCAGCTAAAATATTGCGGGAAAAGGGGAGTTCAACTTGTAAAGGCAAACATATTACAAACAAGGAGCTTACCAATAGGAAGAAAAAACATCCCTAAATTTTAAGGGAACTGACTGTCCACATACTGCTAATAGAGCACGAAATGGATCCAAATCTTCACTATCTGATGAAGATGATGCCAGAGAGAGTTTCTTTACAGAAGCTACTATATCTTCACAACCGTCATTGCCCACATCCGGCACCGTTTCAAGCACACTTCCATCAACCAAACTCAATTCAAATCTGCTTTGCACAGAAGGCAAACGAGAATTGACTTTACTAGAATTTTTCAAACTTGAAGATTTCAAATTGTTACCACCAATGGGTTCTGAAGGTATGGGCCGCATGGTTGAAGTCTGCAGTATCTTAGACAATGTGCTGGAAGGCTCGAAAGTGAAGTTTAGCTTCTTGAACAACCATTTATCTAATGGAGAGCACAACTTGGGTAATGCAACAGTACCAGTTTGGTTGCCCGCAACCCATGTAGTAGGTTTGGGAGAGGGGCTCTCCTCCAACAACTCAAAGGCATCAACCTCTTGAAAGTAAGCCTTCTCCTCTTCAAATTTGTACTTCCCCTGGAGATTCCGAACATTAAAAACAGCGTACGATTGTGTTTAAACTTTAATAGAGTACATGCAATTGAGGCATTGCAATGCTAATAACAACATGCAAAACAGAAAACACAATTTTTCTTTAAAAAGGAGCTCACTTTGGGAAGAGCAGCTTTTCCTTTTCTCTTTCCTTTTCTTTTAGGCTCCTTATGTTGAGGATGATACTCAAAGCAAACACCAACAGCAACACTTGTCCTCCCTCTATCAAGCACAAAAAATCAATCAAAAGCTGGAATGAGATAGTAGCTACATTATTTAAGCAAAAGTTACAACAGTGACTAACTATAACAAGCTCGATCTATAGAATCAAAAAAGAAATTCAGTAAATGGGTGCTACCCAAAGAGCCCCTCACCGCTAACCACATAGTAATCAAGCTCATACCACAAAACCGATAAGCGGAAAACAAATGGAATCATAATAAACACAAACCCAAAGCTCACAAGACAGCGCTGATAGACACAAGTTCAAGTTCAACAGCAATCTCGGAAGAAAGAGAACGGGTCCAACAGAGAAAGAGATAGAGAAAAGGTGGGCGCTTTGAAATGAACCTTGTAGAAAGGGAACGGGTCCAACTGGTTTTCCTGTTGAGAGCTCCAGCAGCAGGAGCCAAACTCACCCTTCCCACATAACGAGCCGAACATGACTGCTTTCTGAGATAGGCAAAATCAAAAACACATTGAGAGCACAAATTAAGAAACTTTTTGGTTTAGCAAAACAAAAACACATAAACACAACAGAGATTAGATTTGAACATACGAGGGTTCTACATCTTGAGTGGGTTTGTCGGGCTTTCTTCTTCTGTAAATCGCTTCACACTGTTGTCGTTGATCGGCGACTTTACCTCCTGAAATGTGTTCCTTAATAATGGAAATTAACTAGGGTAATGGAGAAGACTAATGGAAGAAATTAGGGTTTTCTCTCAGTACCTGCGTTGAAGTCCATTAGAGAGAGAAGGATTTTGAATGCTTCGTCTTTTGGGCGGGAACTGTAGTAGAGGCAGAAATAAAGAGATGAAATGTTGCGTTCAGTGGAGAGAGAAAAGGGATGGCTTATAAGTTATAAGTCACCATTCTTATGACTTAAACGCTGCGTTTGGTGTAGACGGCATTATTCAGCGGGCTGGGCTGGCATGGCCAATGCTTCTTTCTTGGTGTTTTGGGTCTCCGATTGTACATTTAAAATTTTCAAACCCAACTACAGTCTACAGCCCAGGATTGTGTTTCCTTTTTTTATTTTTTTAAAGTGGTTCTATGTTCATTTCAATCTTCTCCAAATAAAGATGAAAGAGAAACTTATTTGTGGATTTGCCTTAACTAAAGTTTTAGCAACCTTGTTGTTCAACCCTATTTTCTAAGTTCCCTATGATATGAACCATTGCTTAGGCTTAAAATCGATCTTGGCTCAACGTATTAGATCTTCGATAAGGGAAATTCGACATTGGATGTAAGGGGACGGATTCACTATTATGGAAAAGAAAAAAATTGCTATCGTCTAATTATCTGTATCAACGTTGATAGCTTCTCTAAAATGGTCAGTTTCCACTAAACTCATCCTTCTTGTGGGTGAACAATTAATTAATGCTTAGCTACCCCGTGCTTCTTTGTCTTGGCATTTGTTGTTTAGCAAAGCCTAGAAGCCTCTGCATAGACAATAATGAAACCACCACTATTTGTTCACTCATTTGTTTGGTTTTTTTTTTTTGCCATTTCTTATGGTGCTTATTGTATTTCATCCCAATAGTATTTTTCTTGTGACTTTCTAATATGTTTGTATCATGCATGGATATATATTGCTCTACTCTGAGCATTTTTTTCATTAATCTTAATTTGTTTGGAGAGCAAAATTAATATTGATATTCAAGCAAGAAAAAAGGGGAAATTTTAAACTTTATAATCAAAACTCAAATCATTTCGGAAGGACAATTAGACACAACACAACCACCTAACCAGTATCCTACATAACCAAACCATATACCATATGGATGTTGAGAATAGTGTGATCAAATTAGACCATACATACATATCCAAGTTCTAAGAATTTCAACATGTGGTATCAGCTAACACCCAAGTCTACACCTATCGCAAAAACTCCCCGCAAAAGTTTCAGAAAAAAAACTTTCATGTAATTTATATCCACAAACCATTTGAGAAATGATATTGTTTTTCAATCCGGAATCCCAAAATTACATTATGTAGGAGAAGAAGTCATTGTCTAAACATTAGAAACATACCAAAACTTACAAGCATTTCATCACATGAAATAAGAACACTCCATAATTTTTCTTTTTTGTAAATTTATAATGTGATAAATGATAACTAATTGTTCTTTCGCAGTTTTCTAAATCGCTTGGGGCATTCTAGAAGAACGATAAGAAATATCTAGCGAAAAACAGGAGGAGAAATCATTTTAATCAGCATATTGTAGCTAAATCTGTGCGTTTTAGCGGCGATTGGTTACGGTTTACGGACCTTTAGTGACAAAATTTATGCCCCATAGGCAAAATGAGTTTAGCGACGGTTTTTTTCGCCGCTAACCGTAAGTAAAAACTCTACTTAACCGCCGCTAAAAGTTGTCATTACTTTAAATTCGCCTCCCATACCCATATCTTAATTGGATCACAGTTTTTAAAAAGACTACCCATCAAAAATTTATGGCTTAAATATTGAAATGGTCCCTGTGTTTTACCTTATGGGCCAATTTAGTCCTTGTGTTATTAATTTGGCCAATTTAGTCCTTGTGTTTGTATCTGTTAACAAATTTGATCCTTTCCGTCAAAATTATGTTAAAACCTTAAAAAAGAACATTTAAAATTAATTTAAAATTTTGTAATTAATTGTAAAGATTTAAACTCAAATAATAATAATGCTAAAATGATTAAAACTCACACAACCTCAACCTCCAATGGTCTCGATTCCTGTAGGAAAAAAAAAGAAGGGTTCTTAGTAGAATTGATGCCTACTCTTTTCTTGCTGCAAATTTTCTTCTATCTTCTGTTTAAGATTTTCTCATACTCTACCCTTCATCTCTCTCTCCTCTCTGATCCATTGGTCTGAATGTGGTCGACTTTTGCTACAGCCAGGATGATCAATTGGCGGTAGAGTCGTCAAGCTTACGGTGACAGGCTATGATGATCTTCATGATTTGTCAGAGAGAGAGAGAGAGAGAGAGAGAGAGAGAGAGTTGTTGTAGTTTAGGTGGGGTTGGAATGGTGGTGAGGGTGGTTATGGTTTTGGGGTTGGAGTGGTGGTGGTGATGGTGGCTGGGTTTGGGAGGTGGTTGAGGTGTGTGCGCAAATTGAGGAAGGTGAAATTTAAAAGAAATATATCCATTTTCAGTTTGAATTAAAAATTTTATCATCAATTACAGTTTTTTTTAATTAATTTTATATTTTTAAAGGAATGGACCACATTGACTAATATATACAAATACAAGGACCAAATTGGCCAAATTGATAACACGGGGACTAAATTGGCCTATAAGATAAAATACAGGGACCATTTTAACATTTAAGCCAAAATTTATTTATGCTCACTGGGGATCGCTTATCAGACCGAATAAACAAAAATGTGGTTTATGGAGGAATACAATAAACGATAAAAAATTGAAACCTAGAGATGGAGCTACTTTAGTTTACATCAACTAATACTCAATAGATATACGGAGCAGGTGTTCGCTTTACATCAACCAGTATAACAATTGCAACCCCTGCACTTGAAGAGTGATTCCAATGTTTTTTTCTCAACCTTTTAATTGCCACTTCCTGCGACACATGGGGCAAATGCCTGAGAAGTATGTGAATTTACCCATTGATGCAAACTGCAAGATAAAAGAACAAGCGATTTAGTGAATTATCATCAAGCTGTACCAAAAATGAACGGAATAATTAATATCATATAAAAATTATAAACTAAGAAACATAAATCAGACTGATAATGCAAAATGTGAAATGTCCGAATCTAGTCGGATCAATGCATGAAATAATAAAGGTTTTCCCACCTCAAATGCATGTAATGTAAGCAATTTGGTTGGCCTTCTTGATAATAGAACAATAATGTAGGGTTTGACTATGTACATGATGTTCTAAGGTGTCGGCAGAAGATCCGACACCAGATATTTGAATCATATTTGGTAGTTCATAGAAGAAAAAGAAAGAAAATCCAAATGCTAATGCTTGTAAATTAACAATGAATTGCATATTGCATACTATTGAGAAATAAAGCAAGACCCCCACACAAATCAGAACAGAAAACTCGTACACATTCACATATCCCAAAAAAGGATAAGAATTAGAGCTCCAGAGAAGTAGACGAAATAGAACATATGCCAAAAAAGGGCACTTAAGAGTTAAATTTATACACATTTACACCTGCAGCAATTGATTAGTTCCAAATTGATTAACGAATACAACAGATAGAGAAGAGATAAAGAAGACACTGTGTTTAAAAAGCCCAGCACATATTCGAAAATAGAGTTCTGTCAAGAGAAAACTGTTTCTATACAATGTGTGCAATACATAACTTTCACAACAAACGTGTTTCAAGTATAGGCAAATGAATTAGCAAACAAGATCACAATGTAAAATTTTCAAACTGATCAAAATCAGTAATTCTTGAAGAAGCCAATTCATATTAAATTCAATAATACCATCAAGCTAAAATTCATTCTACTGTGATTAAATAAATGCAAAAAGGTTAGCACCATAGAAGTGACAGAAAAGGAAAATTTAAACGATAGTTATAAATAGTATAAAGTATTGCATTTAAAAGAAAGGAACCGAATAACGAACTGAGAAGTGAATGAGAAGAGACTTTGTATCTTCCATGAGTTTTTTTTATAGTGTAGCAAGGACATTTGTCATTATAAAATGTTGACAAGTGTCATTCTGTGATTAGTTGCTTATATGGGTTTGTTAGAAGTCTGCTAGAGAGTTCGTTGGGTCAATTAGTTCAAGATGAAGGTGTTAACTGTATAAAGGTTAACCATTCTTGTAAAACTCTCATTATCATCAGAAATAACAACAATCTTCTCCTTCTACAATTGTCTCTGTAATTCTTTTTATAATTCTTCATTGTTTTCAGTTTTGAGAAGATATACTCTCAGGAAACAAAACTCAGAAGCCTATTACACAGCATAATGCACCAAAACAAAATTCAGACAAAACAAACATACTCTCAGGGTGCTATTACACAGCATAATGCGACAAAACTGTCATTCCAACAATCTTCTGCCCAATGACAACTATCAAATTCAAGTTGTGTCATCCTTTCGAATTCGAATGATCATTTTTCTGCAACCTAAATTTGAAAGGTTTTGGCTTGCAAAAGCTAATTAAAGAATGTTATTTATTGGCATTGGCAGACAAATGAAATTTGAAAATGCGGATTGGCACAACAACATTCTTTAGGAATTTATTCAGTTTCTCAACAGCAACCAAATGCAAACATAGAAGTTTAATGGATAAACCAAAATTATGACTTGCATTACATCTAAAAAGAAAATGGAAATGTAGAAAACAAACGATAAAAACAGAAATGACATGAAAAGAAGAGAGCTTGAGGGTGTTAAAGGCAATGAGCTTGGCAGCCACACTGCCCCAGTTGTCACTACCCACAACACAACGGTGACTGGTTTTGTGAGGAGCTTCATATTTCTCCTAAACTTGATTTAGGATTATTGCATTTCAAGTTCAGAAGGGAAACCCATATAATAAAATCTCGAATCAGCCCTAAATATATCAAGTTCAACTCAAAATTAAGACAAAATCTAAAACCACAGAAGGCATCATATAATACCAGAGAATATAAATCAAAGTTGTCATCATTGTAAGATCTAGAGAAAACCAGCCATAGAAACGTACCTAGGGCAGAATCAGAGCCACGGGACGTTCAACTGAGAAGACAAGAAGAAGGCGAAACGCCAAATCGATGTAGAAGACGAGACGCTCGCCCCAACCCTCGCCCTCGTCGTCGTCGTTTGGGTTCCAGAGTCCGGGCTTGGACTTGGACCCGAAAGGCCATGTTCAATCTCAGTCAAACTTAAGCCCATAAACAATGACTAGGACTTGAGAAGCGTGGTCCAATTTGGCCCACCAAACAAGTCGTGATTTTTAAAATCCCAAATTTAGCTCTGGATTGTGTCTCCTTTTTTATTTATTGTCTTTTTCAGTGGTTACATGTTTTAATATGAGTAGCCTAGTAAAATTGTAAGGTGTGGTGGGGTATTCAAAGAACATTTTTGGGCTCTTTGGGAGTGATTTTGAAAAGGCCGATAATTATTTTTATGGAGAATTATTTTTTTAAATAATCACTTTAAGTAATTTTAAGTGATTTTATAGAGAAGCACATGAGAGGTGCTTCTCCCCAAAATCACTTAAAATCACAAAAAGTGATTTTTTAAAGAAGTACGTGGGAGGTGCTTCTTTCCATAAGTAATTATGGCATATTCAGAATCACTCATAAACGAGCCCTAAGTACTTTGATTAAATTTTCTATAGGAAGTACTTCCGCTTATAAGTAAGTCATAGCCCAACATTATTTGTGACGCAAGATTCAATTGTAGAAAGAGTTGGCTTACATAAGCCTTTCTTCTCTTTCCTTTTCACGGTCATATGGAAAACATATAAGATCTATTATTTTGCCTCATTGTAAATTCTTTGTAACAACTTTATTTAAACAGTTTAAACTTATTTTAAAAAAATTCAGACACCCTTTACATTCCCGTATTCAGCTCCCCAAATTTGCATCTCTCCATGCTCATATGGCTTTGCATTAACTAAATTTTAGCACCCTTGTTATTAACCATTCCCAGAGAAGATACATTTTCCAAGCTCCATTTGATATAGACCTGTTGCTTAAGCTTAAATTCAATCCTGGCCCAATTACAGATCCTAGTGTTTTTAATTTAGTGTGTCTTTTAGCTTTTCAATTGGCTCTAATTGGAAGAGCTCTCAACAATCATGCATCAATATTTCCTTTTGCTTGAGAAATTGATGGGCAAATATCACTTTCTTTGTTTGGGAAGAAAAAAAATTGGTACTATCTAATTATCTCTATCACAATTGACAGTTTCTCTAAAATGGCCAGTTTGCACTAAATCCATCCTTGTGGGTGAACCCATTAACTAATGCTTAGCTACCCTGTGCTTCTCTGTCTTGCCATTTGTTGTTTAGCAAATCCTAGAAGCCTCACCACAACTTGTTCACTAATTTGTTTGGGTCTTTTTGGCCATTTCTATTTGTTGGGTTATATCTTCTTATAAATTCTTTTTTTTTTCAAGGGTGTTTTGTAATTTTCTTATATGTTATACTGTGCATGAATATATATTGCTCAATTTTGATCGGCATTCTGTTAAATTTTAGAGACACAAGTTAGTAGCCCACTACTAATAATACCGATATTGTCTCCAACTCAACCAGGTTCTATCATAAAAGATCTTGATGATATTAATAGTGAAACCACTCATATTATATTTATTTTTATCAAGTTTCAAATGTGGGACTTATTATATTCCTCAACACACACTTTTGCTCCTTCCATCCAATTGTGCAATTACAAATGCCTTTAAAAATAAACTCATTTTCATCAATCTTAATTCATTTCGAGCCTAATTAATATTGATATTCAACCAATAAATAATAATAAAAAAAGGGGAAATTTAAAGCTTTATAATCAAAACTCAAAGGGACAATTAGACACAACACAATCACCTAACCAATATCTTGTGGATTTTGGATAATGCTATATTAACCACTAATGTCCTTGTTTAAGTCACATAAGCAACCATATACCATATGGATGTTGTGGAAAGTGTGACCAAATTAGATCATATACACATATCCAAGTTGTAAGAATATACAATAATAAATAATCCTAATTAATTTGCAAGTTAGCTTATTATAATATGGTGTGGGTAGGGCACAAGATGTCTAACTATTTTTTAAAAAAATTTAAAAACTTGATGACATAATTATGTGATGATTAACTGAATCTGCAGGTTCAGAGGATACCAAACGATATCTTTCAAATCAAATTTTGTTAGGGTTTCTTTTTCAAAGTTTATGGATAATGTAGACGAGCCACCCTATAAATCATATCGCTCTTTCATTTTCAGTTGATGAGGAATTGTAATCAATATTTCTTTTGCAGTGCCATATATCTTTCTTTTTAGTTTATTCCTCTCTTTTTCACCTCCTAAAGTCTTTTCTTGTCCCTCTATAAACCCTAGCTCGTTCAGGTGGTATTTAATTCATGTTAGTAGTTGCATATATACTTTCTGCAATGGTTGAAAAGATGAACACTATTTTGCAAAAAAAATCCCCCAAAAAAGGGATAATCTTTCGAAAAGGATAATGTTACATACATTTTGTTTTATTACACTAATACCTCTTGAGGTTTTTGGTGTTTTCACAAAACTCCTTGAAATTTTAAAAATTATACAAACACCCCTTGAGGTTTCAAATTGTTTTTACAAAATTCATTCTCGTTGATTGCTCGTCCAAAAATTGATGATTTCATTACAAAAAAAATATGTATGCAAGTGACAAAATTAACCTTAATGAATGAATGTGCAATCTAATCTCAAAGGCTAACTTTTTCATTTAAAATTATATATATATATATAATTACCAATCATTAGACGAAAAATTAACGGAAATGGATTTTATGAAGATAATTTAAAACCTTAAAAGGTGTTCGTGTAATTTCTAAAATCTTAAAGAATTTTGTAAAAAACTCAAAATTCTTAAAGGGTGTTAATGTAAATAACTATTTTGTTTTATTGTTATATAATATAGACTATGACGCATACAACAATTCCTATGATGGGAAGTAGAGCATGCTTAGAAAACTAGAAAATTTGGAATTTACGAGGGCCTTTTGGTGGGCGAAAAAGTCGTGCTAGCTAGCGCTCTGGTCCACATTCCCTCAAATCTCTGCAATCTGCATGGATTCCCCTCATTCACCGCATGGAATTGGCGTATGTCAATGTCATGCCAAGAATTATTTGTCATGCCACGGTATTCAGCTAAGTTTTAATCATTCACTCAATTTTGTTTCATTATTCTTCCTAATCATCATGGTTGAGAGTCTCACGAGTCACAACATGTTACAAAATTCAGATGTGATTAGATAAAATATTAAACTGTGCATTTATGTATTTCACAGAATTTTATTTAAAAAAGGAAACAAACATATAGCGTAATATAAAATTGTGTATCAACTAATCATTAATTTAATAGTATTTTTCGTTTTAATGCTAGAAGAAATCTCAAATTCAATTCCCTAATTCTGCCGTAAAATAATAGTTGTGTAAAATCAACAACTTATCTGTTTCAACTATAAAAATCTATTTGGTTGAATCTTGCATGTAATGGTTGTCTAAACATGTCACTCAGAAACTTCGTAATCATATGATTCAAAAGAAAGATCAAATTCACAATCACCGGGATCCTAAAGAATCGAACTCAATTAATGCAGTATTTTCAACATAAGAGTCACGGGTTGCGCGCGCGGCTAAATGAAGATGCATAATTTTAATCAAAATTATAACATTATGCCACATGCATTGTGATCAATCAACGGACGTCGCTTACATTGCATGCAATCAATTTATAAGTCTGATCCTCCTTGAAAGCAAGTTTTTTGTTGTCGTTATTGTTTATAAGACCTCTCTTATGTTTTTTTCTTTTTTACAAAGTAATATTCTAAACGGCTCTAATGTTCGGGGAGGAAAATTAAACTCGGGTGCAAAGGAACATGCACATTATCTTAATCAACTGGCCAAGACCTCCCTTATACTAAATTAGAATATTAATGGCACACAGCTAAATCATAAACATAACTTATTCAATGTCAACAGACTGAACAGATCATTGCATGGAAACGTTACGCCAATGCTGTGGTGATGATGGTCAGTTTTAGCATGAGGGTTTTGGCATGTCAAGCAAGGGATCAGATTCATCAGAAAGGGAAACCTAGTAAAGGATGGCAGATGGGGATTGCTTAGCTTGAATTATTTAGGTCCATGTCATGTGTTACATGCCTACACGAAAAAGCAACCGATAAATAAAATCCAAAATATATAAATATTTGGCCACAGTTATGGCTACGTACAAGATTTCAATACGCATGCACGTTTTAGACAAAACCATGCAGGCACCTAACATCCACGTACAATTATACAAGCCAATTGCTTGAGAGGGATTCTTTTGCCAAGTTAGGCACAAGCAATTGTTCAATACGGGGTTGATAATGTCGACATTGAAAATGTTGTGGTGGTTGTTAATAGCTTGTACACATCGGTAGCTCAAGCCTCTTTAATTTGATGGACGATTTCCTAACGCCTAATGATTTCCAACACCAAAATAAAAAGCACCAATCGATCTACTTCTATGTTTATATGAATGGACATGGACATAATTTTGGTAGCTATGCGTAGGGCCATATGGGGTATAATGATTTGCAAATTAACAAAAATTCAAAGAAAACTTGATTTGATGGGCGATTTACGAGCGGCTATAGGGTTGAAGTTCCTTTTTACTGCTTCACATGGCTTCACAGAAAAAGAATAGACTACTTGACTAATTCGACGATCAAATATGTATTATTATGGATAACACAAAGTCTCAAACCTTAGTGTAAGTGTGTGTGTGTGTGCTCTAGTGATGATTCCTTGAAATATTCATATTGATATATTCAATAACTTGTTTACTTACCTAATGGTCAATTTGGACTAAGAGACCATGTTACAAGAAATCTCAACTAAAAGAAGCCAGTGGTCCCAATTTTTATTTGTTTAAATATAAAACTGAGATCAGGTTGCAGGAAAACTACCAAGAAGTGGACAGCTTATGCCAGATACCAAATTGCCAGCGGTGATTTCTAGAACATATAATATAACTCAAATAAATCATTGAATATTTTCCCTTTTTTTTTTTCTGACCTATTAGTTTATGGATGAACTAATTTTTTCTTAAATATAGTTTTATTTAATTATTAAACCTATTAACATATTGATTGGCTCAAAAAAAAAGAAAAAAAAAGTGAATGTTGTGTGGTGTTACGAGTTTTAAATTTGCAGCCAAGAGGGGAAGCACACTGAAAACTATATGATATAATAGTATTCTACTACTGCTTTTGCATAACAACTGATTCCCTATAGCATTGACAAATCACAAAGGAAAAAAAAATCCCTGTAGCATGCTGCATTTCAATAGTTTAAAATAATAATAATAATGTTTTTGTATAATTCATATTTGTTTTCTTATTTCAGTTTTTATGGTGAACCGAATTTCCTTGTGGTGGTACCACATGCCTTGCTGTCCTGTGACCCACCCCTTCGTCTTTCTTAGTTCATAGGAAGATAAGAATTCGGATGTCGTTGGATGCATAATTTAACTATAATGCATAATTCAAATGATTAAGAGCATGCTAATAATTTTTTTTATTACAATCAAACCTGAGATTTATAATCCTTTTGGCAAGAGCTCATATTTGAAGTGTAGTTATGAACAGGTGGGAGATTAGAAACCATTACAAACTTTACAAAGTAGAAACAGAGCAAGAAGCAAAGCAATCTCTGTTTAATTTGATAAAAACAACAACTGGTGTTTTTGATAAGGTTGAAGACAACTGGTGACAGATGGCATTTACATTCCAAATTTCACTAATTGCTCGTACTTGCATTGCATATCCGATATGCTAACAGTTGGTTGCCTTTATAAATAACTTGTAACCTATGAACACAGAGGGAGGTGTTTGACTTGACCAAGTAACGGCTGAGATTCGAGAATTGTAATCTGAAAAAAAGGTAAATTTATTTTTTTATATTTTAATATTTAAAAATGACAACAGATGTAACAAAAGAGCAGAAAACTTGAGAGCTGTGACCACATTGATATCTAAGATTCACACACCCAACTCAATTCACAACAGAAGCAAGCACACAAATACAGCAATCAATTCTAATAAATAAATACACAATAATGGAAAAAAAAAGGGAGAGACATTAAAGTAAATTACTGGTAATCAATCAGTCGTGTTCATATCAAATCAGGAAAATCTGAAGACCTTTACATCACAGAATTCCATGCTTCTGTTTTACTGTATGTGTTATGTTTTTGAAGGCATCTCAGTCTGAAGACTCCAAACTCACCACCTACCCCTGATAACTCCATCCCTTCTTCTTATATCCCCACCACTCACAAATATCAGTTTTTTCCATGTCCCTCTACCATTTTGCACAGGTACATGATCTTTCTTGTTATTTTTGGGTTTGGATTTTTGAGATGGCTCAGTGCTGGTGCCAGAAAGCTCCATCTCAACTTAGATTCAGACACACATTTGCCCCACAGAGAAAACCCATATAGGAATTCCAGTTTTATTGGCTATATATTTTATTTTTAACTTTTAATTTTAGTTTTGAGCACTGGGCTCATTTGGGTTTCTTTAAAGAGGCTTTCTTGATATATGTTTCTGGGTTTTTCTTGGTCAGAGATCTGGAATTGTGTGTTTAATTGTTTGTCTTAGGACAAGGAATGTTGAAGGGGTTTCAAAGATCTGGCATTTCAAGGTTGCTCTTTTGAGTTCCATCACACATAGGTAAGAGGTTGAAATTTTCTCTTCAATTATTAACATTCGTCTACTTTCACATTCTCAACCCCCACAGAGAATGAATTTGTTTATTGAGTTATTGTATATGCATTCTGTTCTGTCCGTATGTTTATTGAACTGCTTTGGTTTGTCTACTAATAATTTGACGTTTCTGCTTAACCCCTGCATCATTCTTCTTTGGTTTATGTGGCTCTGACAAGTTTTCTCCTTTATTGGTAGTTTTTTTTTTTTTTTTTTTTTTTTCAGTTTTCATTTTTGTTTGGAATTGGTTAAAAGTACCAGGTTGTAATTTTATCATCCCTAGTTGATGCAAATGGATTTGAAAGAAAAGATTTTGACAGTGATATAAATGATGAATCAGAAGCAATCTTAATGTGAGATTCTGCTATGTGTAGGGTTTTTGGTATCTGATAGAATGGCCTCCGATCTGAAAGCAGAGTTATCCAAGGAAGCTTTCTTTAATCTGAAGGTCTGGGAAGTAATTGGAATAGCTGTTGCATTATTTATCATAATTATCCTCTCTGTGCTATCAATGTGCCTTACTTCACGTAAGAAATCAAGGAAAGCTAGGGACAAGATTCCCCTTAGTCAAATCCCAACTGTCTCAAAAGAAATTAAGGAAGTTCGAGTGGAGCAAGTATCTGCAAGTGAATTTGCTCCTCGTGATGGAATTCTTCTCACCATTCACGACAAATCCAGTGACAAAGAATCAGATAAGATCATGCTCCATTTGGGTATGGGCAAATCGAAGAATGGAGAGAATAGCAGCCAGTCAGGTTCATTTAATCAATTAGAAAACGATGGTGGCCTGTACCAATCTGGAGAAGAAGGGAGTTCCAGCACTGTTACGGTGTATAAGGCTTCTTCATCGTATCCAATAACTGCCCCGTCTCCTCTAGTTGGCCTGCCTGAATTCTCTCACTTGGGTTGGGGCCACTGGTTTACATTGAGGGACCTTGAGCTTGCAACAAATCGGTTTTCAAAGGAAAATGTCCTTGGTGAGGGCGGATATGGAGTTGTTTACAGGGGAAATCTCATCAATGGGACTCCAGTGGCAGTTAAAAAGATCCTAAACAACCTGTGAGTTTGCTAATATCCCGACTCTATTGTGGTTTGTCCATTCACCATTCTTGTTTCCATGAATTTGTCTTAACTTGAACTGTTTTAACGTCTTTAGAGGCCAAGCAGAGAAAGAATTTAGGGTGGAAGTTGAAGCAATTGGCCATGTGCGCCACAAGAATTTGGTTCGTCTACTGGGATACTGCGTTGAAGGGACTCATAGGTACCATTTTCTTTCAAAGTTTATTAAGTCTGATGAACTAACTGATTGACTCTATGTTTTGAATTGTTTTCTTACGAAAAAATGAATATCAAAGTACGTGTAGGTCCCCATAAATTAGGTGGAAACAAAGAAGCTTTTGTGGCTTTAATATCTGAGAGGTGGATTGATCTCTCAGTATTGAGTATATAATAGCCTACTGCTGTTGAAGTAACACCTGAACTACAATAGTTGGTCTCATTTGCATTTCAAAATTTCAGAATTTTGGTCTATGAGTATGTCAACAATGGAAACTTGGAGCAATGGCTTCATGGAGCAATGCGTCAGCATGGATATCTCACTTGGGAAGCACGCATAAAGGTTCTCCTTGGAACTGCAAAAGCGTAAGTCAAATCGCTTACAAATTTTTTTCCAGGTTTTCTAGTTCTCATTTAATGGGCTAATACTTGTCGCAGTCTTGCCTATTTGCACGAGGCCATTGAACCAAAAGTGGTACACCGAGACATTAAATCTAGCAACATATTGATTGATGAAGACTTCAATGCCAAGGTATCTGATTTTGGCCTGGCCAAGCTGCTGGGTGCGGGGACAAGTCATGTGACAACTCGCGTTATGGGAACCTTTGGGTTAGTATTATTTCTTGAGCATGACCCTTTTGGCCCCTGACCAATGCTGTTTCTTTCAGTTTTAGATGCTCAGAATAAATCGATTAATTGATGATAGAGGATTAATTATTTCTCTTGTCCCTGCTTCCCAAAAAACATTTCAGATATGTCGCCCCTGAATATGCTAATACCGGACTTTTGAATGAAAAGAGCGACGTGTATAGCTTCGGGGTTTTGCTCTTGGAAGCAATTACTGGAAGAGACCCTGTGGACTATGGTCGCCCTGCACATGAGGTATGCACAAGTTATAAAAATCAATAGCAAAGAAACTTGATGCAAGTTCTAACCATCCTAAAATACCAGACTCTTGTCAACATAGAATCATAAAGAAGCTTGATGCAAGTTGGATTTATTATCTGTATTAAGTAGTGAATGCCCCTTAAACGAATGTATTCAATAGTGTATGGTAGACAGTTACCATTGACAGTTTACAGTCTAAATCTAGTTAGGAGTGCAGAATTATGTAGAGGATACTCTACAGACAGAAATGGCAATAAAGTTATAATATTGCAACTACAAATGTTCATTGCGTTAATTTCTTTATCTCTATTCTGTAGAGGATACTCTACAGACAGAAATGTCAATAAAGTTATAATTTTGCAACTTTGTGGAGTTTTGTTTGACATGTAGTTTTAATGCTCACAGGTAAATCTGGTCGATTGGCTAAAAATGATGGTTGGAAGCAGAAGGTCTGAAGAAGTCGTAGACCCAAACATTGAGGTGAGACCATCAACAAGAGCCCTAAAACGAGCTCTCTTGACTGCTTTGAGGTGTGTTGATCCAGATTCTGAAAAAAGACCCAAGATGGGCCAAGTTGTCCGTATGCTCGAGTCCGAGGAATATCCCATACCAAGAGAGGTTAGATTCTCATTCTATCTCTGAAACACAATTTCTGATGGATTGCAATTTGAATTTATGTCTGAAGAAGGATAATGAATCTGCAATACTTTTGATCTTGTTTGCTTCTGAATCCCAGGATGAAATATCTGATTCCATTTCTAACTAGCCACGTTGCCTCTTACTTTGTCCTTGTTACATCTGCATTCTAGACCCTTTTAGCTGTCTCCTGAATTGGTGTTACCTTTTTTATAGTGAATGAAACTCTAGTACTGTCTTGCCTGGAATAAATTATTCAAAATTTGATTCAAATGAACAAAATATTTTGTTCATGCAAAAGATTTAATCAATTGATTATCTCATGCATTTTAATTGCTCAATTTTCTATCCAAATCCCTTTCTCTACAACTACCTTTTGTGTTCCCATGCTCTAATCCATTATGGTGTTGGTCCTCATAGGATCCCAGCTGATTGACATTTACTGGTCAACCAATGGCTGGACATTTGATTTGATGATTTTCAGCTGTCTTTTGAATATAAGTTTTCTTCTTGATGTTCAGGATCGAAGACACCGAAGAACTGAAGCAGGCAGCATGGACATTGATTCCCAGAAGGAAAATTCAGATACTGATCGGAGTGATTATCCGGGTTCAAGATCAGAAAGCAAAGGCTATCAGCGGACGTAATTAAGCCAGTGGTTCAGTTGAGAATCTCAGAAATATAGAAAGTGAGGGTGATTCTTAATTTTTTTTCTGCTCCCAAATTCTTGGGTGTCTGTCTGATCTGATGCTATTAGGGCAGGGGAGAGGGGGTTGATGGGGGAGAGAGATGATCCTTGTGTTCCTTTTTTTGTTCTCCCTTCATTTTTCCTTTTGTTTCTTTCTGGTAGATGGAGAGATATATTGTTTGTGTATCAAAGTGGTGGTGTTTGTGAAAAACCCAAGACAATGGGGGGCTATGTACAGAATGATTGCTCTTCAAATTTGTTGGATGAAATGCTCCGTTTTTTAAGTTAGATAAAAAAATTTTGTTTTTATGATTGTGTTAAGAACGCTGCAGCCACGACAAGCTCAGAAATTAATAAAAGAACCGACTGTGTTTTATAAATAATGACTCTAATGAAGTCAACTAGATGAATGTTGGTTGATTCAGTTTCTGGCATGGACAGAAGTTCATCTCCATTAACATGCTTCAGACTACTACTTTTGACGAACCAAATTGAATTGGACAATTTTGGATACAAGGTACAGCCTGTTTAAAGGACATAAGGTAGTGCAAAATAGACTAAGAGAGCACCAAGGGAAAGAGATAAAGAAAAGAAAGGAAAAACATGTCTGATGTTGCTGTCAACAATCATAGCTATGTATGAGCTTTTCTGTGGCACCAAGAAAATGGACATCTCACTGTGCTTCGAAGGTTGCTTTGGGTTGAACCCAAACAAACCATCCAATCAGTACTAGGCTATATGCGTATCCAAGTAGGTTGTACATCCTGCCCAGGTTAAGGGGACACAGAATCTTCCATGATTTAACACCCTTTCTTTCATTCTGAGGGCCATGAAAGGCCAAGGTGAAAATAGGTACATGCTCAGGTGGTTGTTTTGGACAGATGGTATTTGATATAATTTCCATTGTCTTGGTTGTCTTCTGGCTTTAATGTAAAGAGGCAGGCAGCCAACTTATTTATTTATTTATATGGTTACTAGAGGCATATCAGTAATTGTTTTTACTTTTCAGAAAGCCCAAGAAGTTGTTTTGTTCTAGTCAGGTGAGTGTTGTGCCTACACTACACTACATCTCTCAGATTAGAAATCTTCTTGACCCTTATGTTGGTTGACATCTACATACATGTTTGGTTGCAGGGCACTCTTTTTTGAGCATTTTGCCGCTGATCACGATCTTAGCTGCGGTCTGATGATTTTAAGGTATGGATTATGCTGTGGGGGAGTATGTTTAACTTAATCACTAGGGTTTAGTTTATGGTTTCTGTGGTTTATCTTTTTGTTGGTTCCTGATACTCGAATAGGGGTCTACTTAACAGAGTTTTACTGCAATCTTTTTCACATAAGAACGTGGTATTTCTGTAAATGGTAATTCATGATCCAGAGACCCAACAGTACCAAAACTGGAAATTAGCAACAAAGAGACAATGACATATCATTGTTATCATGCATATCTTGCCAAGCAAGACAATGTTTCTAAATTAACTTATCTTTGTTCTGGTCAAATTGCTATTGATATAATTAAGTAATGTCGACGTAGTTCAATGTTTTTTTTTTCTTGCACAAGAAGGGCAGCGATCAAGGGCCCCATGTATGACCTATTCTTCCTCTATAATCCTAATTTCCCAAGTATTCTTCCCTATTAAGGCTCCAATAAATCAGTCAGCTCAATATTTTTATCACATTGACTTGGACCTAGTGGATAGCCAACGGAGGAATAACTACTTTTGAGATATGGCAACTTTGATCTCTGCAAAACTACATCATAAAATGCTTACTTTGCCAGCAATTATGCGATTGATATTCGAATATATTGTGTCAGCATCTGTGTCTTGATACGTGACATTTACTACAAATTGTGTTGTTTGCCTAAAGTAACATGTTTTCTCACAGAAAGCATTTTCAATTTCCTTGGAGACCAAGAATAAGAATGATGCATCAGCTTACTTCATCAACCTTTATAGTCTTAGTATATATAAATCAACAATTGATCTTGCTTAGTTTTTCTTCAAAGTTCTATCTAACTTAACGACTATGGCTCAGATGGTCGGTAGAGATGAGATAGAGTCACTAAGAATTGAGTTGGAAGAGTTTGGAAGAAGCCTTAGGTTATCATTTCAGAGTCGCTCCTCCAGTTTCCGAGGCAATTCAGTATTGAGTTCTGCCAAAGATGACTCTGATGCTCAATATGCTGAGCACTGGGCAGCTATTGAGAGATTGCCAACATTTGAACGATTGAAATCATCTTTGTTTGATCAGGGTGAGGATGAAAATGAGGCTGATGGTGAAGGAAAGCGAGTGGTTGATGTTACCAAGCTTCGAGCTCTGGAACGACATCTGTTCATAGAGAAGCTCATCAAACACATTGAGAATGACAACCTTCGTCTCTTGCGTAAAATTAGAAATAGGATTGACAGGTAAGCCTTTTCTTCTCCTTTGCCTCATGGTCATTTATGTATATGTGTAGGAACATAAATATATAACAACGATAAATTCAAATGGAGTTGATGCTGCACTTGCAGGCACTAATTTTAGTGGTATATGCCATTGATGCCTAGGCAAAGCTTAAATTTCAGACAAGGATGTTGCTATTTATTGGTTTTTACTTACTAAGAAAATGGATGTTGTTCCTAATTTGTTTTCCAATTTTCCGACGCATTGATGCTTCTCTTTCCCTTTTTTTTCAATGTTTATACTCATATCAGTTCCTCTGTCCAAGCATGTGGTAACTGTGAGAACAGGTTCCACCCCAAAACCAATTGGTCATGGGGGGAGTAGCCCAACTCCTTATAAGCCCTTGCTAGGTTTCTCAACTTTCCAATGTGGGACTCTTTACCTTCACATTCTCACAGTAACTAATATCTTCTTCGGATTCATACTTCTTGTAGGGTTGGCGTAGAATTGCCCACTGTCGAGGTGAGGTATAAGGATCTGTTTGTGGAAGCAGTGTGTGAGGTGGTTCATGGAAAACCCCTCCCAACTCTATGGAATTCTGTCAAAAGCATGCTTTCTGTAAGTACACATCATGGCCAAGAGTAGTTTTACAACTCAACCATTCACAAAGTCAAACCCATTATTACTGTACAACATTTTATATATAATTTGGATATGATTTTTTTTTTGGCACTTCCAAATATGGCAGCTTATAGGTTATATTATATGTTCAACCAGAATTTATTTAAGATTTCTGTACAGGTTTTTGCCAAGTTTCCTGGTTTGAAGTCTCGTGAGGCCACGATAAGCATTATTAAAGACTTTAGGGGTACAATAAAGCCTGGAAGGTAGGCTAGCATACTTCAGTCTACTAAATTTACCTAAGCCAAGTTCGTTAGAATGGTTGTTACCTTGGTGGATTTCTCGTCTTGGTGCTAATTGGTTCTGTTGCAGGTTAACTTTACTGCTTGGCCCCCCAGGATGTGGGAAGACCACCTTTTTAAAGGCGCTATCAGGGAATCTGGACAAATCCCTCAAGGTTTTCTAGTATATCTTTATACTTGCGTATCTTTGTAATGAGTGATGACCCTTTCGAGGACCAAAAACAGCCATTAGTAATGTGGAAGTAGTGCGAAGCTGTGACTTGTGATGCAAATCTTTGTTTTCCTACTTCATAGTTGCTTGTTTTGTCTTACTTTTTCTCGAATAGTGGTCAGGCGAAGTTACCTACAACGGACACAAACTAGGGGAGTTTGTCCCCCAGAAAACTTCAGCTTATATAAGCCAACTCGACGTGCACATTCCTGAGATGACTGTGAGGGAAACACTTGATTTTTCAGCCCGCTGTCAGGGTATTGGAAGCCGAGCTGGTAGGTTTTGTTGAGTTTAAGATAATTGCGGTTTAGTTGTATACAACCTAATGGTGAAGGACAGTGATTTTATGTTTTCTGACTACAAAGATATTATGCTGGAAGTGAGTAAAAGGGAGAAGGAGGCAGGAATTATTCCAGATCCAGATGTAGATACCTACATGAAGGTACTCAAGCTTTACTGATATATTCATTCCATGTTTACGAGATCATGGTATCTTGCAGTTTGTGTTCATCATCAAGGTTATGCACCCTATTGTTGATTATGACAGGCAATTTCTGTTCAAGGACTGAAAAGAACCCTTCAGACAGACTACATATTGAAGGTCATTCGCCTTCAACAGAGTTGAAGTTAATCTTCTTTCCTATAATCCACACAAATGCTTCTCAGAGTGTTACAATATTTGCCATGGTTTTGCAGATCCTTGGACTTGATATATGTGCTGACACTCTGGTTGGAGATGCCATGAGAAGAGGTATCTCTGGTGGACAAAAGAAGAGACTGACAACAGGTAATGCAAATAGAGACACTGATAGTTATAGAAGGTTATGCAATGTGCTCAAATCCATAACATTCACTGGTTTTACTGGTTACTAACTTCCAACATCCACTTTGACCTACCTGGTGTCAATTAAAACTTTGCAGCGGAGATGATCATTGGTCCCACGAAAGCTTTGTTCATGGATGAAATAACAAATGGCTTGGACAGTTCCACTGCATTCCAGATTGTTGCTTGTCTTCAGCAGCTGGTGCATATAACAGATGCTACTTTACTAGTTTCACTTCTTCAGCCTGCACCGGAGACCTTTGATCTCTTTGATGACCTTATATTAATGTCAGAAGGGAAGATTGTTTATCATGGTCCGCGGGATCATGTCTTGGAATTTTTTGAGGATTGTGGGTTTAAGTGTCCTGAGAGGAAAGGGGTTGCTGATTTCATTCAACAGGCAAGTGAATTGCAGCTTATGATGCTTTTATTTCCATGCTTTCATTTTTCAAATTAAAGCAACAGTTAACATCTTGGTTCTTCAGGTAATCTCTAAAAAGGATCAATCACACTATTGGTACCATGCGGAACCTCACAACTATGTATCCATTGATATGTTCTCAAAAAAATTCAAGACTTCTTCTTTTGGGAAGAAGCTAGATGAAGATCTCATACAGACAGACGATGAGCCCCAAAACCATAAGAATTCTCTTTCCTTTAGTGTGTATTCTCTTTCTAAATGGGAACTCTTTAGAGCTTGTGCATCGAGAGAACTTCTTCTAATGAGGAGGAATTCTTTTATCTATGTGTTCAAGACAGTTCAGGTCATCATTTGTGCTTTTGCATTTACAATTCTTAACTCATTGTTTTGGTGGTAAACACTTTTGTCTGTGTCTAAGGACTTGGGGATTCTGAAGCATAAGACATTTTCACTGCAGCTTATCACCATTGCATTTATTACGATGACTGTATTTTTGAGAACTCGAATGGATGTTGATGTTCTGCATGGTAACTACTACATGGGTGCCTTGTTCTTTGCTCTCATCATACTTCTCGTCGATGGAATTCCTGAGATGTCAATGACGCTTCAAAGACTGGAAGTTTTCTACAAACAGAGAGACCTGTGTTTCTACCCAGCTTGGGCTTATGCAGTTCCTGCAACACTATTAAAAGTTCCTGTTTCATTTGTGGAAGCCCTGGTTTGGACTTCTCTTACTTATTATGTCATTGGATACAGTCCTGAGGCCCAGAGGTGAGTTCAAGTTAAAGGTTTTCTTTTACCACAAGAAATTCATATTCTGAGTTGTGACTCTGAGCCTTCATCATCATCTGTGATTTTGTTTTAGGTTCTTCTGCCAGTTCTTGCTACTTTTTGCCGTTCACTTAACATCACTATCCATGTTTCGCTTCCTGGCCTCATTCTTTCAGACTATGGTTGCCACTATGACAGCTGGTAGCTTTGCAATATTGTTTCTCTTGCTATTTAGTGGATTTGTTATCCAAAAACGTAAGATTATTTCCCTCATTCTCCAGTCAATTAAAAAAACAAAGCTGAAAGAATTTTTTTAATTAGTTATGTTGTTGCTTGCAGCTTCCATGCCTGCTTGGTTAGAGTGGGGTTTCTGGGTTTCCCCCCTGACATATGGAGAGATAGGCCTCTCTGTAAATGAGTTTCTTTCTCCTCGATGGCAAAAGGTGAGCATATCATTTCATTATTATTAGTTCCCCTAATTTAAAGCAACTGAGACCAGAAAAGATTTGATCTTATTCTATGGCATTTACAAAAATAATAATCATACTACTCAGACTCAGAGCAAATAGATGCTTTTTGCTTTTTATCTGTAGATGCTATCCGCAAACACTACTATTGGGAGAGAAGTACTTGGAAGCCGTGGGCTAAACTTTGATGGATATCTCTACTGGATATCACTTGGTGCCTTATTTGGGTTTTCAATAGTTTTCAGCATCGGATATACCTTGTCATTAAGTTTCTTGAAGTGTAAGCTGATTTTTCTATTATCCTATTTTAAATTCAAGAAGTGGTACTTGAATTGAAACACATTGATTCATCCCATTTTTATTCCCACTCAGCTCCAGGATCATCTCGTGGTATCATTTCACATGAAAAGCTCTCCCAAATTCACAGAGCTGATGACTACCTCAGTGATGCCAATGTAGAAAAAAAGTTGACAAATCATCCTCCTAAAACCACCAATAAAGGTTTCGTAAATTTGTGTTTCTCTTTTTGTTCCTGTTTATTTGTCACATTAATATTCTGCAGCAATTTTACAGTTGCCTTTTTCTTCTCAATTATCAGGCAGGATGGTCTTACCTTTTACTCCCTTGACACTGGTGTTCCAAGATGTGCAATACTATGTTATTCCTTCGGTAACCATGCATATTAAGTATTCTTTTCCTTAGGGTTCTGGTGGTTGCAGGATCAAAAGCTTTCCACATCACATGATGTTAATCTCCTTCTTTCTTGTATTTGTGTTCCAGGAAACCAGGGAACGTGGATTTAATCAGAAAAAACTCCAGCTTCTGAGTGATGTTACAGGAGCATTTAGTCCTGGTGTTCTTACAGCATTGATGGGTGTCAGTGGAGCTGGGAAAACAACTCTTCTTGATGTTCTGGCAGGCAGAAAGACTAGTGGATACACTGAAGGAGACATAAAGATTGGTGGGTATCCCAAGGTTCAAGAAACATTTGCTAGGATATTGGGTTACTGTGAGCAGACCGACGTACATTCTCCACAAATCACCGTAGAAGAATCTCTGATCTTTTCTGCTTGGCTGCGTCTGGCATCTCAGATTGACTCAAAAACAAAAGCTGTAAGACCTATATGTAAAGATATCCAATCAAATTTTGGCTCTGAATTGATTAGTGGGATACTTTTGTTTAAAGCTGCTGGATTTCTAACAGGAGTTTGTGAATGAAGTCCTTGAGACCATTGAGCTTGATGGGATAAAAGATGCCTTGGTTGGCATACCTGGTGTTAGTGGTCTATCAACTGAGCAGCGTAAGCGGCTTACAATTGCTGTGGAGCTTGTTTCAAACCCCTCCATAATCTTCATGGATGAACCTACAACTGGTTTGGATGCAAGAGCTGCTGCAATAGTCATGCGAGCAGTGAAGAATGTAGCTAATACAGGAAGAACAATTGTATGCACCATTCACCAACCAAATATCGATATATTTGAGGCATTTGATGAGGTAAAACAAATAGGATGTTTACAGATAAAACTTTGATATTAGAATGCAATTGTCAAACCAAAAAGCTTTTTGTTTGTTAGTAATTTCTCCTTTGAATGTAGCTAATTCTTTTGAAAACTGGAGGACGTATAATCTACTCTGGACCATTGGGCCAGCACTCGAGTAGGGTTATAGAATATTTTCAGGTTAGTCTGCAATAGTTCTGATTTCAGAAGTTCTAGCTGCTTTAAGTAATATAAAGTTTTTAGCTTAGGTTCTTAATCTTTTCATTTATGAATTTTCTTGCAGAGTATTCCTGGTGTTCATAAAATTAGAGATAACTACAATCCAGCAACGTGGATGCTTGAGGTCACTTCTACATCAGCTGAAGCTGAACTTGGTGTTGATTTTGCCCAAATATACAGAAAATCTTCTTTGCATGAGTGAGTACAGTTACCGAAATGAATAGTCCTGGTGTTGAGTAATGTCCAAAAAAAAGTTTATTGTTTAAAACATAATGGTAATGCAGAGGAGCCTCGAGCCTCTATCACCTATGAGGATCATAAACTAGCATTGGCAGAAGATGTGATCCATCTGCTTGATCCCATCTTTCTAGAATAGCAGGAGCATTTAATGGTCTAATTATGACAAGCAGCTGCAATGTGACTCATTTCCTACTATCCCATTTGCAGGAACAATATAGAGCTTGTAAGACAGTTGAGCACCCCACCTCCTGGTTCAAGAGATCTGTATTTTTCTACCCGCTTTTCTCAAAATGGATGGATGCAATTCAAATCTTGTCTATGGAAGCAGAACTTGTCTTATTGGAGGAGTCCTCCGTACAACTTGATGCGCATCATGCATACGGTTGTATCATCCATAATTTTTGGGGCATTATTTTGGAACCAAGGACAGCATATGTAAGCCCTCATATCATGTTATTTTTGCCACTCATATCTAATTTGTAAGCCCTCATATCATGTCATTTTCCTTTTCTGTCTTTCAGAACCAACCAGCAAAACTTATTTAACATACTTGGTTCAATGTACGCTGGCGTCCTCTTCTTGGGCATAAATAACTGCTCAACAGTTCTGCAATATGTTGCAACAGAGAGAACTGTTATGTATAGGGAGAAATTTGCAGGGATGTACTCTCCATGGGCTTTTTCACTCGCACAGGTACAATTTTCTTAGAAGTATTTATCCATGACTTTAAACTGACAACAAACTTCAATTCAATAAACCTCTCAAATTTTGGTAATTTGTTCCTTACACTAATCATTGATATCCTCGTAGGTGGCAGTAGAAGTTCCCTACCTATTTATCCAGGCAGTCATATTTCTGATCATCACATATCCCATGATTGGATATTATGGATCAGCATATAAGGTTTTCTGGTACTTCTATGCTGTGTTTTGTTCATTGATGTACCACAACTACATGGGATTGATGCTCGTGTCGTTGACACCAAACTTCATGATAGCAGCAATTCTATCGTCGGTGTTCTACACGTTATACAATCTGTTTGCCGGTTTTCTGATTCCTAGACCGGTAAGCCTACTCTTTCTCTGCCGAAACCCAAACCAATGACCCTTGTCAAGATTTTTGGAACAAAGTATTTACATAGTAAGTAACATATAGAAAATTGACTTGGGATCCGTTGTTGTTCTTGCAGCAAATTCCTAAATGGTGGATTTGGTTGTATTACCTGACTCCAACATCTTGGTCACTACACGGTTTGCTTACTTCACAATATGGAGACATAAACAAGGAGGTTATAGTATTTGGGGAAAACAAAACAGTGTCTGACTTCTTAAAGGATTACTTTGGGTTTCACCATGATCAGTTGGCTCTGGTTGCAGTGGTTCTCATTGCTTTTCCCATTGCTTTCGCATCCATTTTTGCGTTCTGCATAGGGCGGTTGAACTTCCAGAGGAGGTGAAACCCCCTCTTACCATATATGAGGAAAATGTCATATGCACTAGGTAGCCATCTTTTTGTATGTAAACCTGTCGGTAATAATGTTCAAAACTATTATAGCCCCCTACAAGATATGTTTTAAGTTGTAAGTTTGTAATGTTAGATAAATTATGTTTCTCCTTCCTCTCAGCCATTTGGATGGAATATTTCTAGGCTCTGAGCCAAATTAACGAAGGAACAAAAAATTAAAATTTTAAGAAAACGAGTGGATAAATAATCATAATTTCGTTGTTTACCAAACAAATGTATCAAGACATTGATGTTGCTTTGCAGCTGATGCTTTCTTGCGCACAGCAATCTAATACAGAAATCAGTCTTTTTACATGTTTTCATCCACTAGACTCAAAATTCAATACATTTTCTTTAATGTGATCCAAACATGCCAAATGGAAATATTTGAAAAGCAAAAAAATAAGGGAAACACAATGACAAGCAAGCAAAAGCGATACTTCTGACTTCGAAAGGAGATTATTGACCAACTGCAGGCAGAGAGAGAAGCACATATTTTACTCTTGAGGCTTTTCCCACTTCAAGGGCTTCACCACTTCCCATGAAAAGTCAGGATCATCTCTACCAAAGTGTCCATAAGCAGCTGTTTTCAAATACCTACCCCTCTTGAGATCCAAATTTATGGCAATCATTCCAGGCCTGAAATCAAAGCTCTCCTTTACTATTTTCAGAATCTCCTTGTCCGGAATCTTTCCGGTGCCATAACTGTCAACAAACACTGATAGTGGCTCAGGAACACCGATGGCATATGAGACCTGCACTATGCACCTGCGAGCAAGACCACTGGCAACAATGCTCTTAGCAGCCTGCCTAACAATGTAGGCACCACTCCTGTCTACCTTGGTAGGGTCCTTGCCAGAGAAGGCACCACCACCATGGGCTCCCCAACCACCATAGGTGTCAATGATGATTTTGCGGCCAGTGAGACCTGCATCACCGTGAGGCCCACCGATGACAAACCGACCTGATGGGTTAAGATGGAAAATAGTCTTCTCATCTAAGTACTTCTCAGGAACAACAGGCTTAATGACATGTTCTTTGAGGTCAGTAGCAATTTCGTCATTAGTAACAGTTTCATCATGCTGAGTAGAAATGAGAACAGTGTGGACACGGATTGGAACCATAGCCCCATGGTCATTGTAGTATTCAACAGTGACTTGTGTTTTGCCATCAGGTCTCAACCATGGCAAGGTCCCATTCTTGCGAACTTCGGTGAGACGGGCACCAAGCTTGGTAGCAAGGACATGGCTTAGAGGCATAAGCTCAGTGGTCTCATCAGTGGCATAACCAAACATGTGACCCTGGTCTCCAGCACCAATTTCCTCAGGCCTCTTGGTGAGGTGGCCATGGACACCCTGAGCGATATCAGGGCTCTGTTGCTCAATGTTAACCAAGACCTTGCAGTTGTCAGCATCAAGGCCAACATGATCTGAAACAAATCCAATCGTACGGCAGGTGTCACGTACAATTTTCTCATAGTCCACTTTGGCTTTGGTTGTAATCTCTCCAAAGACCATGACCATGTTGGTCTTGGTGCAAGTCTCACAGGCAACTTTGCTGTCGGGATCTTGCTCAAGGCAGGCATCAAGCACTGCATCAGAAATCTGATCACAGAGTTTATCAGGGTGTCCCTCATTCACAGACTCAGAAGTAAACAGGAAAGTGTCCATTTTTACAAGCTGAAAACGAACCGATATTAGAGTTAGTAAGTACCTCAGCATATAAGTCATCTGTAGCTAAGTGACATATAGAGATGCAAAAGTAAATGAATAATCTATATTAAAAGTATGGGAAGAGAGTTTTCATAAAATTTTCCTCCAAAGTAACTACACTAAAGAAAAGGTCATCAGACAAGCTTCAATCACACACCCATTAAAGAAAAAAGCTAAAAACTCTATCAGGAAGAGAATCAGTCCTGTTAACCATAAATTATAGAAAATATCACAAATCTGGACTCAGATCTAGAGAGCTGGAAAGTACCACTCTTCCAGTTCAAGCGATCATAGCTATAGTAATGTAAGCAAGTAAAATTTGTCCACAAAAAGTAAAAATGAAAGCAAGTAATTGAGTTTGGTGCAAAACTAGGAAAACCATTTAACCACATCACAAGACTTTCAAGCAAAGAAACAAGAATACAAAGTCAGACAGAGCTATATCACCATCCACTCTCAAATTCTCAACCAATCACAAAATTAGGTGCCAAAGACATTAACTTTTGACTCATTTCTCTTCTACGAATATATTCAGATCCATTCACATGTCCTCATTACAAACAAAACAAAGAAATATAACTTCAGAATAAAATTGCCAAACTGCCAAGTTCAAACTGAGCACTCTGGAAAATTATTTAACTCACAAACTAACTTTGCTCATTTCCACTTAAACTTGAAACAGAGACTTCATCACAAACGCATATTGAACACATAACATAAGAGCACCCAACAACAATAATAAGAAAAACCCAGAAACTCAATCTCAAAGAAAAAAGAACCCAGCTTTGAAAGTTCAAAAACAATTCAAAAAACAGACAATTCAAGCCGAGTACAAAGCCAAATGAATTGCAGCAAAATTACAAATGAAAAACAAGAAAAGCAAAAGCCTTGCATGGAATTTTTTGGCTCTTACTCTAGTGCTTACTTATTAAGCGAATATCTGAGTCCCGAGGCTGAGCTTTGCGTGTTCACAGTGTCTTGGTAGGTACCCGAAAGCTGGAATCTTTGCCACACTGACACACAAGACTCCGGGGCTTTATTTATAGACGGAGGAGGGTCTTGTGGCTTAAATATACAATGACAAATTGGCAAATTGTCACATTGACAAATATATTACTTATTTTTCATATATACTTTTTTCATCTGTGGGAATTGACGGTTAATATTTGTTTTTAGTTATGACGTAGATGGTGGCCGTTGGATCAGGATGGATTGAGGGCTGGGATTGAAGGGAGTCGGTGGACTAAAGTGACAGACTGTCTGACTTGGTTTTGATCCTTTACCCATGGATGTTTGCATTTGCAGCCTCTTTTTTGTTTTACACCTAATTTGGAGAATTGATTCATTATTTAATACTATATTGTATGTGCATGGGGTTGGTGGGTTATTTTGGGGTTCACCAACTCCGGGATGTGAATTTGAGCGAAAACACACATGCTGATCATTAAAAATTATGTAAATTCCATGACACTCTTTGCATGCTGCATGATTGCTCATGTTTATAAATCACAATTTGTATACAAATTAATAAGAGGCGCATTTACATTAGAAAAATAAATTAATAAAACAAAGAGAGGGGATTCTAACTTGATATTTCTTTCAACATTAGAAAAATAAATTAATAAAACAAAATAACATCAACATAATTGAGGACTTGCTTTTAATTTGATTATTAAATGCGCAAGGAACTATACCCGCGTGATAATTTAATGTAAAAGCTACTTACTTTGCTTTTAACCTAGGTGGGTAATTAGGTCTAATATTGTAGCCTTAAAGGTGTGGTATGACATAGCTTAGTTGCATAAGAATCAACAAAACACACATATAATCACACAAAAAAGGGCATAAATAATAAACTTAATTACATTTTAAAACTAATAAGATCATGGTCATGGGTAGGGTTGTATCATTATTCACCAAGTATTGGAGTCCACGTTGTCTACACATCATGCAAATGCAACTGGTCTCTACCTAACCCCTCCTTTGATTTACACTAAAGGAAGAAGAACAAGAAAAAAGATGGCAATGTTAAGTTGGTTGTTGGGTTATGGTTGGTCTAATTTGAGCTGGTTCTTGAATATTAGCAGGCATGATATCACAAAAAAAACCAGTTTTTAATTGTGATTTTTCTCCACTTCTCTTCTTATACATTCCTTTAATTCATTCTTTTCTTTTATTTAATTCGTTCATGCATTTGCTTTCACAATGAAAATTAAATACTGGTTTTTATTTTGTCTTTTTTAAAGAAGAAAAAAAAAATAGTGATTTTGTTGCGTTTCATGCTGCCGCTGCTCTCACATCACATTCTCTCTGTTTCTCAGCTTTGAGTAATACGACACCAAAGACTGCCGTTTGATAACTAAAGTTAAAATACAAAAAGTTAGGTTTTTGCGGTGAGCGTGGATCGAACACGCGACCTTCAGATCTTCAGTCTGACGCTCTCCCAACTGAGCTATCCCCGCATGCTTGACTTTTATGAACGTATAATACAATATAGATTATATCCGTATGATCAAATATCAAAGGAAAAACAACATAAATAAAATTCTAAATAAAATTCTGTAGATTCACAAAGTACAACCCAACCCCCACCCTCCAGCTGTTTTGGTTTTCAGTTCTTATGAAGAAACTTATTTCTTTCACCATTGAAAAAAAGGGAAAACAACATCAATCAAATAAGTCTCACCTAGATTCAGAATATCAATGGCAGGAGGGGGATTATTTCTTCTAGCTATACTGCTTAATGCCAAGACTTGAGAAGTCTTTCTGGGGCTTCCAAATCTTATGATGCCAAAACACTTGGCAATATATATATATATATATATATATATATATTTTTTTTTTTCTGATTGCTCATATTCAACTCAAATCATATGTGCAATGCATTCAAAGTGACGCCATTAAATGAATCACAATAAAAATCCAGGCAAGTAAAGCCATTCTTGTCTAACTGTTAATCACAATAAGAAACGCTAATCATCAGTCTATTAGGCATACCCAGAAACAAAAAAGATCATGTCTGTTTCAAGGCCACTTCTAAATAAAATCTGCTGCCACAACTCCATTAACATCTACACTAGTAGCTGCAGAAAACATACAGACCACATATGAAACAGACAATAGCACATTCATACAAAGAGAGATACTCCATCTGGTGCCAGCCCTCATAATTACAAACTGATAGTTCACTTGGATTAGACAAATTATCGTTTTATATGATCCCTCATGGTCATCTTCACGAGTCTATGACCACCTCCATTTTGCCAAACTCCATGCACTGGCAACCCTTCTGGTGGATCCTTGTCTCCATCTTTTTTTTCTTCACAATCACCAAGTTCTGAAAGTTCAGTAGCATCATTACCAAGGCGGTTTCTGAGAAACTTTGGAGTCTTTTTCCGTTGCTTATTACCTCCTCCCCCAGTTCCCAAATTTTTATTTGAGCTGCCACCAGTTGACTGAAAACCATTTTGACCCGTCAGCATTTGATTTCCTGGAAGTACATCCTCAATTGAAATCTTTGATTTTCCTTTGGCAGAATGAATAGCATCTTTCAAAAAGACTGCTGCATCTTCTACTGGAGGTTTATGATTTGACTGCAAATTCCGCACAGGGTTGATAGGACAATCTGGCAAAGCATATTTTGAACTGCTAATTCCATTATCTTCACACTTTTCCTTTCCTTTCTTGGAACTTTTGCTCCTTGACTTGCTGCTGCCATTACACAAATTGATTTCATGAGAACCACTGCTCTTCATATTAAAATTGTAAGTCTCAACAAGCTCTCTTTGCTTCTCAGCATCAGGACAGAGTCTAGCTAGCTCAAGAACCAGATGTGACAGGCCAAACTGGTAGACATAGGCAAGATATTCCTCTGTGTTAATTATATCCTTGCGGTACCCTGCAGATATTTCTTTAAATGCAGAGAATTTGTTCTCATCAGATTCTAAAGCATCACGGATTTTTTCCACAAGAGACTTGTTGACAGTGTGTACATCTCCAACCCTTGGTAATCTCCGACTACTTGCAGGTTCTTTATTTGTTTGAGTAGCAGAAACAGAAGGAAAATCAGAGTTCAAAGAACTACTCTTGATAAGGTTTGGAGGTGAAGAAGAGTGGGTGACCTTGCTGGTTCCAGTTGAATTTCTTGAACTAGCAAAATTGGATGATACAAACCCAGTAGTTACAGCTTGTCTAACTGGAGCAGTCTTACTTGGGGAAAATACAGGAGAGCTAGACGATGACATGAGCCCAGAGGCCGAAGAGGGTTTTTTCTGGTGAGAACTACTGGCAGATGATTTAGGTTGTCGATTTGTGGTGGACCAGGATCGAGAAGAATTCAGGACTGTTACTTTGTTAAGCCGACGTATGCGAGAAGCCATTGTACTACCACTCAATCCTTCTGAACCATTTCTAAATCGCCTGTCACTTTGAGCCACCGGAAGTGGAGGGAAGGCTGATTCTTGTTGTAGTTCATTCCGGGAGTTTTCTCTTAATTCATGAGAGCATCTTGAAGATGGCTCAGATTCTGCAGTAGCCAATGACTCAAAAGAACCAACAATAGTTTCAAGTTCGTTTGTTTCTTGGCGAATAAAAACTTCTTGGGTACTAGAGGATGTATTATGACACCTTTCCACAGTGGCTGTGTCAAGGCTAGCTTGAAGGGCCAAGGAAAGTTGATTGTCCGCAGCATCAAAATGAGAACCATGTCCTCTACCATGAAGTTCTTGCTCATTACTTCTCCTAAACCGGAAGCTCACTGGTATCTGCTTTTAAGAAAGAATAAGCAAGCACACAATTAAATCTGTATCATATAAGATCTATGAAAAAATGAGGATGCAAGTGGATACAGAAGATGGCTATAAAAAACCTATAATGGAATGGACACAACAAGGAAAGTAAGGGGAAAAAAACTAAGAGCAATAACTGCCACATCAACTATATCACATACAAACCTGAAGAGCAATATTACGCCTAGAGCGAGACATGTTCCCTCCATGTTCCTTGGCATTATGCCTCTGCAGATATAAACTCAAGTGAGCATAACCTCAACATAACATGCAAGAAAAATCAACTATATGTTTGCCTTATAGTCAAGAACTAACAACAGAAAAGAGATGGATAAAGACCAATTTGATATGCACTAAAATATCACCTTTATCTCAGACTCAGTTGCAAAAACAACAAACTTTTTTGTTAGGCAGTCCTCATCCTTGCATAAGAAATGTGCTTGGGAAAAATGATTCTGCAAAATAGGATGTCATGTCAACTGAGAAGGCAATCTCAATGATGAATTTGTACTTGCAAAGCATGAATAATAACCAGTTGGGAACGGAAAATAATTTACCTCCAAATCATCATACTTATTATAGTATTCATACTGTCCTGGATGCTGCCTGCATTGAAAATGGTGGATGTAAGTTTGCTAAAACTTACCTTCACATAAACAGAACAGGTTACCTTTGCATAAACAGAACATGTTACCTTTGGCACATATGGCAAGTATAATGGTCGGTAGACATATGCATGTACAGCTCGTTATCTCCATAAAATGGATTTTTACAAAAATCACACATAGGATGTCCATTAAATCCACCTCTTTCAGTCTCACTACCATCTACCTCTGAATCACCTGTCTCTGTATGCCGATCCAATTGTGCTTTAGTATATAACTTTTGCTCACAGATAAATATCTGTAGTAAAATTTGAAGTCAGAGACATCAGGGTGAAAATACGAAGCATCAGCATCAAGGTTCATGCTTCATGCTTCCAAATGAGAGAAGAATTCAGCAAGATTTCAGAAAAAAAGTGTATAAACCCCTAAAGCATCAATGTATAACCAAAAAATGGAAAATATAGCAATGTTTATATGATATCTCATGTCTGTCTTACAAAAGAGTGATCACTATTATATCATGTAGTGCGTTATCATACAAGATCTACAGGAAAAATGCCTATGCTCAAAGCCTCAGTGTATCATTCTCTCAGAAGTACAACATTATGAGATACAACAATTATACATCATCATATAGTGTCATCTAAATGTTTCTCACCTTCCTACTCCCCAAACACAGACTGCACATGAACAGCCCATGACGATGGAATAAATGATTTTTCAGCAGCTCAACATTTTTAAACTCCCCTTTTCTCTTTGACCCTTCACTCCTTAGTTCATTTATCTTATCACAAACGCCACACGATAGCCTGCACATGGCCTTTATCATCTTGTAGTGATCAGGATCATCAAAAAATGCTTGTGTTCCTTCATGATACCAGTACAGTCCAACTTGACCTTCCATTGGATCAGCTGGGAAAACTGAAAAGTCATTAATCATCCTTGTATAGTTGCCTAAAGCCTGGGGAAAAAGAAATTGTAGGAGCAAGAAAAATTTCAAAAAAACAAGAAAAATAGAAGTAATTATACATACTAACTTGTCATATATTCTATCAATAATTGTACATCATTACTCATCCTCTATATTCTTAATAAGAAACCATCCTGGGTTGTATTGGATCTAACAAGATAGATGAAAAATACATGTTAATATGTCTGACAGTTCAATTCTACCAAAGCAAAAATAACATTTTGCAATGCCTAACCTTCGTGACAAAGACGATTCTAGATTCACTCTTGCAGATGCAGCAATGGGAGTCTCCACATATGAAACGGAGCCGGATAATGCAGGTGGAGCAGACCTCACGATGGCCACAGGGGCCATATGCTACCCATTGAAGTGTCTCCGCACAAACAGCACAGCTATCATCCATTGTATCTCTTCTCTCCTCTGCAAAACAGAATTTATTGGGTAAAACATTAGCCGCAAAGCCAAAAATGACGTCATTTCCACAAAGAAAAGACATCATGTGCTTCCACAAAACAAGAAGAATAAAGCACCCAAGTACTTGAACAAACATCCACTCAGCAAGAAACATCTATGGTCTGCTTGGATGAGGAAAAATAACTCGGAATTTAAGAGGATAAATTGACAATTCCTTTGTTTGGCAACTTAAGCACGGAATTTATTAAATGACATGCGGAAAAAATCGTGGAAATTGGGGCATCAAATTCCCAAGTTTAATTTCCACCGAAATAGGTAACATTTCACAATTTCCACAATGTTATTTACAAAATTCTGTGGTTTACAAAATTCGACTTACATAAATCCAAACACTGAAATTTTCAATTGCCAAAAATTGAAATTATGGAAATCTAAATTCTGTCATTTTAGAATTCCATGAAAATTTCAATTCCTTCATCCAAACGGCGACTACAGAATGGCCTAACATATCAAAACAGATTGTTGAAGCATCCTTCACAATGTTCTTATCTTACAATTTCCACAATGTTATTTACAAAATTCTGTGGTTTACAAAATTCGACTTACATAAATCCAAACACTGAAATTTTCAATTGCCAAAAATTGAAATGATGGAAATCTAAATTCTGTCATTTTAGAATTCCATGTAAATTTCAATTCCTTCATCCAAACGGCAAACTACAGAATGGCCTAACATATCAAAACAGATTGTTGAAGCATCCTTCACAATGTTCTTATCTTACATGTGCACTGCAAGAGTTTTTTTTTTTTTGCATACAGATAGGTACAAAACTATGAATGAATTTGCGTACAAAAATGACCAAAATAAAACCCATTAATCCCTCATGCATATCAAGCAAAACAAAGAAAAATTACAACACATTACTCCTTTACATACCTAGCTAGATCACACATAGTGCTATATGAAAAGCTAGACTTACGAAAAAAGCTCTAAGTAACTCAATCAAACAGTGAGAGAGATTGAGCTGGGCCGAGGGTTCCTGAGAAGGAATTTACCAAACAAATACTGAAGAGTTTGTCGCACAATCCTTCCGTTTTCTCAGCAAACAAACACGGATCCAGATGCAAACGGCAGAGAGTAAAGAAAGACTACTGCAAGTGACGTCGTATTGGCTAGCGATGAACATTCGATGCACTGTTTTTTCTTTTTTCTTTTTTATACATAAAATAAGCCAATCTATGGCCCAGTATAGCCGCTCGGCTATACTCTAAAACATAATGTTTCAACGGTATAGCCGCGCGGCTATACTCGATAAATATAATATCTTAACGGTATAGCCGGGCGGCTATACGCCAAAATATAATATCACGTATAGCCGCGCGGCTATACTCTATTCAGAAATATAATATCTTAAAACGTATAGCCGGTCGGATACACACTAAAAATAGAATATTTTACAAGTATGGCCGCTCGGCTATACCCTTTAAGTAGCAAAATATGAATTTCTCTCTTTTCTAATTACTTTAATTTTATGCTTTAGTTATTATTTTTAGAATTAAGAAAAGATAATATGGATAGTTATGTTCCATAAAAGTAGGACCTATTATCTGATTTTGTTTTTAATTTTAATTTTTTTAATATGGAAAAATATGAATTTATCATATTATCCTTATTTAATTAATAATTTTAATTCTTAATGTTTGAATTAACCATGGAAATTTTCTCTGATTTTGAATATTTCACCATTCTTTGCCTTTTGCTTTATATATATATAGATTTAAATATTATATTTTAAAAAATAGAAAATTTTAATTACTATTTATTAAGTAATATAATTATTAAAGTATTGAATACTAATTATTAACTAAATAAATAATAATTAAATTGTAATTACTGATTTAACTAATTAAATTAGGCAAATATATTATTTAATTAATTAAAATAAATTAAAATTTTTTTATTAACCTTAACATACTAAGTTTATATTTATTTAGAAAAAGAAACAGAAAAAACTCTCCCGACAAAATTTCATCGGCAGAGGTAACTTTTGTCGGTAGAGGTCTAATCCGGCAAAAATTTGCCGTTATAGACTTGTGCCGACGAAATGTCGTCGAGAAAGGTTTTTTTAATATAAAATTAGTTTCTTTTACCTTATTCAAAGAACTACTTCTCACATTACAGTTGGACCCACTTACTTGTTTAACATATTGGCTGGAGGTGGTATTTTGTTACATGCTAAATTGAAAATTAAGATCTTACATTTGTCCATCTTCCCCAATATTTGGATATGAACAAAACTACAGAACTAAAACTATCTTTATATTATATATATTAATATTATAGGAGTTGTATATATACTTTAGCATGTTTAGAATTAGCACAAAAGTGTGTGTGGTGGAGTTGGCTTTTTAACACCTATCCCTTTAATAGAACGCCCTGGGCTCGAGTCTCATTGAGTCTTTTCATATGTTTAAAAAAAAAAATTATTTTTGCATTATAACAACAAACTTTAAATAATTATAAATAAAAACAGTAACACATTTATAAAATAAAAAATAGGAAACGTCGAACTAAGTAACATATTTATAAAAAACAGTAACACATTTATCCCCCCCAAAACGCAAAAATAGGGGTTTCTCCTCTAAAAAAAGTACTTTCTTCCACTCAAAACAAAACAAAACAAAAATTTCATAGCTTCTTCTTTATCTTAAACTCCGATTTTCTCGTAAGTACTCATCATCATTCATCAATCATCAATCTCTCTTTGGTTCTTTTTTCAATCCTTTGACAATTTTTGTTATTCTTTCAATTTCAAGAATTTCAATACCAAAAAGAGAAAACCCTAATTCCTAATTCCTAAATTTTTATGAATTTGATTTTTTATTGTAATTACATGTTTATTGATGGTGACTTTTAGTTATAAAAAAAAATTGTTTTATGACATTAAGTTATGGTAAATTCTTTTTTATAGTATTTTCATATTAGATTATGTGAAGCCCCAATTTAAATTCCGTACATGGCCCTCAAAATCTCATAAATGCCCTGCTGCCAAGTCCGACGTCATCGAAGCGATTATCCAATAGGCCCAAAAGCGCTTGAGTTAGAAATAATTCCACACATCTCGTCATCTTTAGTTTCAATGTTCTTCCCAAAATTTCAATGAGCTAACCATAACCAAGCTTTGCAGGAATTTTCAACTTCCTCTTCTCACTTACACACATTCCACTTTAGGACGAAATTAGAGAAAATGCTCTTCAATCACGATCTGGTTAGCGCCAATGAGAATTGGGAGGGAAATGGCTTAGAAGGACGAAATTGCCATCAAAATAGGTTACACGTGAGCCTCACGTGGTTGGGTTTGACGCAAGATTGGATGAAATCTCATAAAATCTAAAGGTATGTGTGAAATTGACGATTTTAATTAATTCGGATGCTAAATTGGCTGACTTTTTAGTTCGAAGAGTTAAGTTCAATAAGGGTCCTAATTCGGGGGTCTTTCAGTAATTTTCTCTAATGAAAATGCTAAGAAAATTAGTAAAGTTCACTCGACTAGAAAGTGTAATTTGGCCTTTATTTATTAAAAAAAGATTAAAAGTAACTTAACACAATTCCATGCACTCAAATAATTAGGTAAAGCACATCTCAGACCCCAAAATATTAACATGGACTAAACAAAAACCACCATCTCATAAGTTGACTGTGAGCAGAAATCCAACATTCTCAACCTCTCAAAATATACTCAACTTGCGAAGAGACTTGTACACATGAAATTTAGGTTTATATCGTCTCGTAGGAACAAGGGATCCGCGTTACCAACAATGCAGTCGGTCACGAGCTTCCTGTCGCGAGGAACAGGGGATGCATCAGCCTTGTCGCAAAGAACAGGGGAAGGAGCAGCCAAATTCCATGTATAATCGTTTTCAAAGCCCACCGCCAACGTGTTCACTGGGATTTGAGTGTCACAAAGAGGAGGCACATACGAATCCGAAACTGCAGTAAATGTGTATGAAGAAGGACCAGCCAGCTTCGCATTCAAATCTTCAATATCACTCAAGGCGCACCAGTTCTCGCCCAACCCGATGTCATCAGCCTCAGAAGCAGGAGGAATGTCTTGTTTGTGATTCATGGTAAGCCTAAAAGAAAAACAGAAGGAAAAATAAATCAAAGCATTTATTCTGACAAAATAATAATAATAGTAATAATAACAAAGCACCTAGCAGTTTAGATATTCTCAATAGCAGACCCAAAAACAAAAACACCACTCTAGATATCATACCAAAAACTCTTTGAGGACGGTTGAAGTTGTTGAAGGGTTTAGACAAGAGAATTTTCCGATACTATGTCAAACAAAATATATGAGAATTTTGTTTTGATATGTATTGTTCTCAAATATGAAGGTATTTATAAAGAAGTACAAAAATGTGTTAACTTTAAAAAAAATATAAAATATGAAATAAATCTCAATTACAACAGGATAATATAAACGAGTAAGTAAGACAATGTAAACGGGTAAGTAATATATAAACAGGTAAGTAGGACTATAAGGATAGAGGTATCCTTGTTCGTAAACCTCTCGAGGAAAATCGTTCTGCTGCCCTCACAAAAACACATTCCTCACGCTCATGGCAACTCATTTTCTTTCTCTCCGGGCACAACTCAACCTCACCCAACAATCCTTTTCGGTAACCTTTTCCTCTCTAAACTTTCCTCCCTTTCTCTGTGATCTCATCTCTAGCTTGTTATACAAGTTATATTCAAATCCACAGGCGATGCCTTCCGACTTTTCGTTCTTTCTCTCTGTGTCTAGGGTTTCGAACAAAAAATCAACAACATGATGAATAGCAACGTCAATTGTGAGCCTGAGCATCCAATTCCAAACAAAACTCTGGCTCTTCGTCGGCGAAGACGATGAAAAAGGAAGCAAAATAGTAGAAGTAGATATCTTCTCTTTCTGGAGGCCCTTCTCTAGATCCCAAGGTACCTTCTTCTCTTGTTCTTATTCGTCATATTTTCATGTATCATATTTAAGATAAAACTTAAAAACAAAAATAGAACTTATGTGAAGATCATCTTCCTTGTGTTCTCTGCCTGGGTAAAAGTTTGATTGGGTGCTATATGAAATCAATGGCTTAGTCTGAGGGCACCACTAGACCAGTAAAATCAAACTATTTCATCATTTTGTAATAATTTTTCTAGCTAAATTTCCCATATAAGATAAATTCCATTCTCGAGTTTTCTAAAGTATGACAAAGCCTTGTCGCCTATGAGCCTTTGCATAACTGATGTGCAAGAAGCTTGGCCGGCAGTGGAATCTGCTTTAGCAGAGTTTGGCATGGCATGTGAATTGGATATGGTACATTATAACAAAAGTTGTTTATAAATCTATTGAATTTATTTTCATTTTCGTTTTTGCTGCAGTCCCGTATGTCAATCATTTTTTTCCTGGAAACAGATCTAAGTTATTAAACTCTAAACCCTAACCGCTTGGCTCCGTGAAGAGTCAAACTAAAGACGTGTCTGTAATGCTGGGAACATGCAAAATCTCTTGTATGGTGTGCGGGATGAAAAGACAAGCAGCAAGAACTAAACTCGATCTACCAACACTTTATATATGCACCTTTTCAGGGATAGCCATGAGAAGTTTCTTCACCCAATATGTTAAACAAGTAAGTGGGTCCAAATGTAATGTGAGAAGTAGCTCTTCGAATAGGGTAAAGCACGTCTTCCAGCTCATGCTCATGGGACAAAGAGATTACCAAGAAACTAGTGAAATGAGGTGACTCTTCTTCTTCATTTATAGGGCTGCTACAATAACACACCATCACATTTATCAACCATAACATATATAGATAAACTAGTACAACGTGTGGCAGCCAAGTGAGAACCCTAGCTCGGTAGCTACATCTTCTGCTAGCATTACAAGAACTTTGAGCTGATCACCCAGCACGTTGTTCTAGACCCAGCAATGAACACCCCCACAAACCAGAAAAACACACTAATTAAGACTACAAATTAGACCTAATGAAAGATTTCAAACAGACCACTAAAACCAGATACAAGTAGCAGACCTGGTGCAGCTAGCCAAACTAGTCTCTGAGTCATGGGACTGAGCCACCAGTAGAAAGAACAGCAGGGATAGTGGGGAGGACTGGGGCACAGCAGGGAGAGTGCCGGGTAGTTGATCGATGAGTGTCGGTGATCTCCATCATAGTCACTTGCTTACACTGCGCAGGAGGGTTGCTGCTGTGCTGTGCCCTTTATCAAACAGATGATAGGCAACTCTTGCACAACGCCATCCAGCTTTTTGCAGAGGTCAACATATTTCACTCAGATGGAGGATTCCGACATTGCGGGGGTCAATTGACCACCTTTGCACTAACGTGGGTCTGCCCCTGGTAGCATCACTACTGATCTTCAACTTCTTCTTGCTGCTAACAGCATCACCAATTGATCTTTTCCTATTTGCCATAATTTCATTGAACTTGGCTTTCAAGTCCCGCTGAGCTTCTTCCAACAGCGCACACAATGAATGAATGACATCGTCGTGAATATTGATCTGTATAGTATGTAAAATTTTACGGTGCCTGAAAAGGACATCAAAATCATGAACGGTAAATTCAAAACAGATCATATGTACTTATCCTCTGCTACAATTGCACTAGGGGATGCATGTGAAGGTGGTGCACCATGATCCAATCCCTCATCCTCCATGTTTTCTTCCTGCACGTTCGGGTCAATGCCCAGAGATGCATCAGTACCAGTTGGTGCACCATGATCCCATCTCTCATCCTCCACGTTCTCATCCTGCGGGTTAGAACGTGCGGCTATACTATTGAAATATAATCACGCGTATAGCCGCTAGGCTATGCTCCGTGTTTCTTTAAAAATTTTTATTCAAATTAATCGTATAGCCGGCCGGCCATACTCGGTGTTTTTAAATGTCTTTTCCAATTAATAGTATAGCCGCACGGCTATACTATTTTTGGGTCTATTTTTTATAAATAAATAGTACACCCGCTCCCCTACTTTTAAACATAATATATTAAAAGAATATAGAACGGCTATACGTGTTTTTAAATTTTTCCTTAAATTAATAATATAGCCGCGCGGCTATATCGTTTAATATATTATATTCAAAAAGTATAGCCGCCCGGCTATACTAGGGTCCCTATTTTTTTAAATTAAAAAAAAATAAATAAACAGTGGAATGATGTTTTTAATCTTTTTTCTTTAAATAAAAGGCCAAATTACACTTTCTGGTTGTGTGAACTGTACTATTCATTGACTTTGCATTTTCAGTCTCTGTTCTTGTAATATTGGAAATATTAGTTCTGTAGTTTTGTTCATGTCAAAATCTCAGGGAAGATGGGCAAATGTAAGATGTTAATTTTTAATTTCACATGTAACAGAATTTCACCTCCAGCCGATATGTTAAACAAGTAAGTGGGTCCAAATGTAATGTGAGAAGTAGTTCTTCGAATAAGGCTCATGGTCACGGGACAAAGCGATTAGCAAGAAACTAGTGAAGTGAGGTGACTCTTCTTCTTCATTTCTAGGGCTGCTACAATAACACACCATCACATTTATCAACCATAACATATATATATATATATATATATATATATATAGATAAACTAGTACAACGTGTGGCAGCCAAGTGAGAACCCTATATCCGTAGCTACATCTTCTGCTAGCATTACAAGAACTTAGAGCATGTTGTTCTAGACCCAGCACTGAACACACCCACAAACCAGAAAAGCACACTAATTAAGACTAAACCAAACACAAATTAAGACCTAATGAAAGATTTCAAACAGATCATTAAAACCAGATACAAGTAGCAGACCCTGGTGCAGCTAGCCAAACTGGTCTCTGAGTCATGGTGTAAATGGGACTGAGCCACCAGCAGAAGGAACAGCAGGGATAGTGGGGAGGACTGGGACTGGAACACAGCCTCCAGGGAGAGTGCAGAGGCCTGATGGTCCAAAGCTAACCCCAGTAACAAACCCTGGAGGGCCTGGGAAGATGCCTCCTGCAGCTCCTCCATAGAAGTTCTGAGGCTCATCAACGCCCTCTCCATTCTCATCATGACTCTTGATCCGCCTTCCTCCTTCAACATGCAATGCAGCAACCACTAGGATAGTGGTCAGGATCAGCATCACCTTATTCACTCTCTCCATGCTGACCTTTTGCTGCTTTGAGCTCTCTCTCTCTCTCTCTCTCTCTCTCTCTCTACAGTTTTGAGTCACACTCTAAAATTTGTTACAGGGGTGAAGGAAGATCATGACAAACCCACCCTCCTTCTTATAGTACAAAAGATCTCCATTTCAGGATAATCAAAATAACCCTTTTCTCTTAATTACCATACATGGAATAGGGATGCTTGCCTTGCTAAATGCAGTGGTTTAACTTATGGGACTTCAATTAATTCAAGGTCATTTTGGAAAATTCAAGTGACTGATATTTAACCATGGTAAAAATGACACTAACTAACCATTTTTCAGTGAAGTTATTATTAGGTGTAGGTGGGGAGATGCCAACTGACCATCCCTCCTCCATCCCTCTAGTGGGATTTTATGGCATTGTTGTAGAATTTATGGTGGTACCTAACACAAACTGAGATGGGTAAGAGCCCTTAAATCCCAAGACATTGGCATATTCCTTGCACTTTATTACCTCTGCAGTTTAATCTACTGACCTGCTTTAATTCATAAACCTACCACACTGAGAACAGATGTGACTTGGCAGAAAGAGGGAAAATTTTAATATTCAATTTCACTGAATTCAGTCTTTGACAAGTTGGGTTGGACCAACAAATTAGTTTAGTTACTTTAGTACAATTCTTTTGGTTACACATGGTATTATTAATTCATTTGTTTTAATTATTTATATGAAGATGTTGATTGCCACATGGTTGAAAGTTCAAACTTAATGCATAGGTTTGCGATTGGAGTGTTTATTAAAAATTAAACACAAAAAGCTTACTAATAAACAAGTTTAATGAATCAATTTCATACAATTATGTGTGTGTGACCAGCAAAACAAAGCTCCAATTTGATCACGGAGCCAATAAATCCCTATATATGTGTTCTAGTTCACAACCTTGCAGTTGTTCCTGATCTCACCTTGCCTTCCTGTGAGGACATCAATGGAGCCCATTTTCACCATGGCTGCTGCAAACTTATTAGCCCAAGCTGCACCAAATCTGGCATTGTTCCTCACAATCCCGGCTGTCGAACGGCTGGTAAGAAGAGTTTGATCTGATGTAAGCAGGCCATGATGGTTCTTCAAATCAGTATAGTACTTGTTGTCAAGCCTATTTGGTGTAAGAACATCAAGTGGCACCGTAACTCGATCATTGTTTGATGATCGAGGGCACTTCTTTTTCAAGTTTCGAGCAAAAATGGGATCCATTGAAGGGTCTTGTGGATGAGTAGCATTGAAGAAATACAAGCGATCAGAGAAGGAAGAACAATGTGACACGCCAATAGAATGTGCCCCAGATAATGTGACCATTTCATCCAAGCTAAGGCCTTTTCGGGCGAAACTATCCTCAAGTTGCTTGGCGTTGAAGGAAGGTGGGGGGAGGTGCTGCGTAGGCTCATCTTGGAGGGAAACTCTTCCATCTCGCCGCCCCGAAGGCACGTCATAATTTATCCCACCAACTTTGAGTGCACTGTCACGAGCAGCAAATGCAAGGATGTCAGCACATGACACGGTTTTGGGGCATTTAGCTTCAATCTCGGCCTTGGCCTCATCGATCACTTCAAAGCCTCTCAAGCTCGGATTGTTTGCTGGATGTTCTTTTTCGGATGGTTGTCCAGGAGTTGAATCAAGTAGGATAGAGGCATCACAACCCTGAAACAATAAAGAACATATATGTTAGTTGTGATTAATTATTAGTTCTAATATACTTAATTATAAAATGTAGAATATTATTCATGCATGTGAATGAAGCTTACCCTAACAAAGCAATCATGGAAATGCATTCTGATGAGGCCAGCAGCTATGCCTGGATTCTTTGCCACAGCTTTGTTCACAGCTTTTCTCACAATTGCCTCTGCAGAAGGACAACTCCGTTGATAGAAACCGACTTTCGGAGCTGCTGATGCCATGAAGACCACCATAAACATGGCCAAAAAGAATATCAAACTCATTTTTAACGTTGCGGCACTCATTTTCAACACTTAAATTGGATCAAATGAATATTGTACTGAAAGATAAAATTATATGAAAAAAGATGAGGAAGTGAGCTGTGGAGAGACGGAGATGATGGAAATAGCTGGTCTTAATTGCATATTTATAGTTTAATTAAGAAGAATGGTGAAGTATGGATTTGGTAAAACGTGTGTAGCTATAGCTAGCTGCATAGCACAAACTTGACGCTGTCGAAGTTTGAACAGTTCCATTTGAAACCTGCATGGTTGGAACTTTCAATGTTAATATTTTTTTTTTCTTTTTTTTGAAAGATGTCAACTGGCAATGAAGAGGATGATTAGGAAACTTCCCAAGCACCACTTGCAAATCACAAATAATACTCATAGTTAACACAAAGATTATAGCAAAAAGAAACAAGCTTGGTGAGAAATTAAAAACCATCAAAGAACTAGATTTGGTGTTTGACCAATGCTTCAATCAAATGATATCTTGTTGAAACGAGCAAAAGCAAATAAAATATTTATATCCTGACTAAGTCAATGGCATTGCATTGCAGGCCTCCCTTTCTGTTCATTGGTGATGACTAAGTAAGCCAAGCAACCCAGAAAACAAAACAAATATATTTAATATAAAAAAAAGTTGGTAAGCGACCAAGCAAGTATGACAAAGACAGCCATGGCATTAGATTAGATGTTAACCCTTCTTTTGTTTTGAGGGACACATTCTTATCAGATTTAAATTTCAATGACACGAGCCTGGTACTGAAAATGTTCACATGCATCATAAACATGAACTGATTAAGCGAGTTTGAATTGGACCAAGCCATTTGAGTTCAGTCTCAGGAATTGGACTCATTCATGCACAAATATTGTGTTGGTTGAAATATAAAAGATTCCAAGGTGCTTCACGCCTGCCCTATTGCATTCGATTTTGATCATCCTTTCTCGTACATTAAAAAAATCCTAGTTTAAACTACATATTTGTTTCTATTGGCTCGTAAGATGAAACCACACATTTGTTTATGTTGTTGTAAGTAGTATGACTTAAATTTTTTTAACTGGTTATTTTGACTTATGGAGGGTTAATAACAGAACACAAATAATGAGACATAGGAGATTAGGATAATTACCAAGTTTAATGAAAGGTTATAATTTGTTCATTAAAAAAAAAACATTGACTCGGTTAGTTGGTTTTTTTTTTTCCTTTCAAATTTGTCACAAAATTGATTTGATGGCTGACCAGTGACCACCACTGCTTCTCAGGAACACAATCACATGCCCACCAAACACAATCTAATAAGACTACTAATCTTTGTTCCCAAACACAAATGTTTGTGGCATTGCCAAAATTGTAGCATAGTAAATACCAAATTGTAACAAGAAGATAGTAATTATTTGTTTGTTTTTTTCTTTTTTTTTGCTACAATTAAAAATAAAATTGCATTGTTTGAGAATTAAACTTAAAATGGGAAAAATCAGAGAATCGGACGGTTCACCGCTCATCATCACAGGTACTTATTCCCATCAAATCATGATTTCCCGCCTTATTTTCAACACAGCCCAATGTCTTTCCCGCCACCGCTTAAGCGAAACGACGTCGCGAGGCCAAGCGCCAAGCACCTGGTCCTGTTTCCCTCTCAAAGAAACGACGCCGTCATGCTAAAAACCCCTTGTCCTGACAGAACAGAACCAAATCCCCCAAAACACCCCTCTAAGAAATCTCAATGACCGCAAAAAACGCCCTACAGGAGAAGTCATAAGGCTTAATGTCCAGTCCTTTTTCGTCACAACAGAAAAAATCAGTTTCCTTCAAGTCCCTCTTCGAGAGCCCTCGAAAATCATAAATCTTTCACTCGCACTCTGGTTCAAAAACCTTTCTTCTCTAGTTTTTTCATTTTCATCGTTTTTGTTATCCAAAGCAAACCCCTTCAAATCCCTCTTTCTCTCTCTCTCTCTCTCATCCTTAGTTCTGAAACCCTAAGTTTTCTTTCTCACTCTATCTCTTTCTCTCTCTCTATATATATATATTTTCTTTTTGGTTAATTTTATCGGGGACTTGTCGCCGCCAAGCCCTAGGGTCCGAAACCAGAACCCTAATTCACATTACGAAACCGCAGAAGTTCGCAGAAGGCTATCTCTGAAGTTTCAGAAAGGTGAGTTTCTTGTTCTTTTTTCGCTGCTTATACATGAATTAAGTGGTTTTCGCAGTATTTTTCTATGTTTGGGGAAGGAAATAGGAAAACCTAATTTGTTCATCAGTTGAAGATTTATGAACAGAAAATTAAAGGGGGACGATAACAATGATGCTCAGGGTTTTGCTAGATTTTCTAAGACTGGCGATGGCCATAGAATGCGAACTTACGCGAAACCCTAATTTACAATTTGGCTTTTTAGGGTTTTATAGCTAAACTATTTGAGTTTATTTTTGAATATTGAGAAAGTGTGAATTTTTTTTCTTAATTTTTTTTTAAAAATTTAATTGGCAGAAAGTGATTAGTTGGCTCTTTGTCTTATGTAGAAATTGTTCTTAATGGCTGATCATCGAAATGGAAATAGCCAACCTCCTAATGGAAAAACCAGCACTGGAGCAGGAAGTGCCTATTCCATTGATGTGAAAAAATTCAGTGAGAGATTGAAGTTACTTTATTCTCACTGGAATGAACATCGATCTGATTTGTGGGGTTCTTCTGATGTTCTTGCAATAGCAACACCGCCAGCATCAGAGGATTTGCGGTACCTTAAATCTTCAGCATTGAATATATGGTTGGTAGGTTATGAGTTTCCGGAGACGATCATGGTTTTCATGAAGAAGCAGATTCATTTCTTGTGCAGCCAGAAGAAGGTGTCTTTGCTAGAAGTTGTAAAAAAGCCTGCCAAGGAAGCTGTGGGTGTAGATGTTGTGATGCATGTGAAGGTAAAGAGTGATGATGGCAGTGGTTTGATGGATGCAATTTTCCATGCCATTCGTGCTCAATTGAAGGCTGATGGCCATGATACTGCTGTTGTTGGACACATAGCAAGGGAGGTCCCTGAGGGAAATCTCTTGGAATCATGGTCTGAGAAGCTGAAGAGTGCAAATTTTCAGCTAGGTGATGTAACAAATGGGTTGTCTGAATTGTTTGCTGTTAAGGACAATGATGAGCTTGTGAATGTCAAGAGAGCTGCTTTCTTGACTACTAATGTCATGAATAATATCGTGGTTCCAAAGCTTGAGACTGTTATTGATGAGGAGAAGAAAGTCACCCATTCTTCTTTTATGGATGAGACAGAGAAAGCTATACTGGAACCCTCTAAAGCTGGAGCAAAGCTCAAGGCTGAGAATGTTGACATCTGTTACCCGCCGATTTTTCAGAGTGGAGGACAGTTCGATCTCAGACCCAGTGCTGCCAGCAATGATGAGTTGCTTTATTATGATTCTGCTAGCGTGATCATATGTGCAGTTGGGTCCCGCTACAAGAGTTACTGCTCAAATGTTGCCAGGTCTTTTTTGATTGATGCTACTTCATATCAGAGCAAAGCATATGAAGTTCTTCTCAAGGCACATGATGCAGCCATTGGCGAGTTGAAGCCTGGGAAAAAAGTCAGTGCTGCTTATCAAGCAGCCATTTCTGTGGTGAAGAAGGAGGCTCCTGAATTTCCTGAATTTGTATCTAATCTGACAAAATCGGCTGGGACAGGTATTGGACTTGAGTTCCGTGAGTCTGGGTTGAATATTAATGCAAAGAATGAACGGGTGGTTAAAGCAGGCATGGTGTTTAATGTGTCACTCGGTTTTCAGAACCTGCAGAGTGGTCGCAGTAATCCAAAGAACCAGAACTTCTCTTTGTTGCTAGCGGACACCGTGGTGATCAACAATGACAAGCCGGAGGTGGTGACAATTAAAAGTTCTAAGGCTCTTAAGGATGTGGCATACTCCTTTAATGAAGATGAAGAAGAACCTAAACCTAAAAAGGCGAAAGTTGAGGCTAATGGGACGGAGGCATTGATGTCTAAGACAACCCTGAGGTCAGACAATCATGAGATTTCAAAGGAGGAACTCCGCAGGCAGCATCAGGCCGAACTTGCTCGTCAGAAAAATGAAGAAACTGCTCGTAGACTTGCGGGTGCTGGATCTGGGTCGGGTGACAATCGTTCTGCAGCGAAGGCTTTAACGGATTTAATTGCCTACAAGAATGTAAATGATCTCCCTCCTCCAAGAGATCTGATGATTCAGATTGACCAGAAGAACGAAGCTGTTCTGTTGCCTATTTATGGGAGTATGATCCCTTTTCATGTTGCCACTATAAGGACAGTTTCCAGCCAACAGGACACCAATCGGAATTGTTATATCAGAATCATCTTTAATGTGCCCGGGACTCCTTTCAGTCCTCATGATGTAAACTCCTTGAAGAACCTTGGGTCTATATATTTAAAGGAAGTTTCATTTCGATCCAAGGACCCAAGGCACATAAGTGAAGTGGTACAGGTGATTAAAAACCTGCGAAGGCAAGTTGTGGCCAGGGAGTCTGAGAGAGCTGAGAGGGCAACACTGGTTACTCAGGAGAAACTCCAACTAGCTGGTAACAGATTTAAGCCAATAAGATTGTCTGACCTTTGGATTCGACCTGTTTTTGGTGGCCGTGGAAGAAAGATTCCTGGTACTCTTGAAGCTCATGCGAACGGGTTTCGTTTTTCTACCACCAGGCAAGATGAGCGTGTGGACGTAATGTTTCCAAATATTAAGCATGCTTTTTTCCAGCCAGCAGAGAATGAGATGATCACTCTCCTCCACTTTCATCTGCATAATCACATTATGGTGGGCACCAAGAAAACCAAAGACGTGCAATTCTATGTTGAGGTGATGGATGTAGTTCAGACCTTGGGAGGTGGAAAGAGGTCTGCCTATGACCCAGATGAGATTGAAGAAGAACAACGGGAGAGGGATAGGAAGAACAAAATCAACATGGATTTTCAGAGCTTTGTGAATCGGGTGAATGATCTTTGGGGGCAGCCTCAGTTTAATGGCCTTGACCTTGAGTTTGATCAACCTCTGAGAGAGCTTGGTTTCCATGGTGTACCTTATAAATCCTCAGCGTTTATTGTCCCTACTTCAACCTGCTTGGTTGAACTGATAGAAACTCCTTTCCTTGTCGTCAGTCTAAGTGAGATTGAAATTGTGAATCTGGAAAGAGTTGGGCTTGGACAGAAGAATTTTGACATGACAATTGTATTCAAGGATTTCAAACGGGATGTTCTTCGGATTGACTCGATCCCTTCCACAGCGCTTGATGGCATCAAGGAATGGCTCGACACGACAGACCTCAAGTATTATGAGAGCAGGCTGAATCTGAACTGGCGACAGATTCTGAAGACAATTACTGATGACCCACAGAGCTTCATTGATGATGGAGGTTGGGAATTTTTGAATTTGGAAGCATCTGATTCAGAATCTGATCACTCAGTGGAGTCAGACAAGGGTTACGAACCATCTGATGTGGAACCTGAATCGGAATCGGAGGATGATGCTTCTGATAGTGAATCGCTTGTGGAGTCAGAGGACGAGTCGGAGGAAGATTCAGAAGCAGACTCAGAGGAAGAGTTGGGGAAGACATGGGAAGAGTTGGAGAGAGAAGCTAGCAATGCAGATAGGGAGAAAGGGAACGAGTCAGACAGTGAGGAGGATAGGAAGAGAAGGAAAATGAAGGCTTTTGGGAAGTCTCGAGCCCCTCCAAGTAGTAGCATCCCAAAGCGGACCAAGTTGAGATAGATTGTGCGATTGTTTGTTTGTCTTAGCCGTTATATTGAAGTGGTTGCCTGACCTAGCTTGGAACTTTTATTTTCTACTAGTTTGTTTTTAAGGAATTTCCTCGTCATTTTGGTCTTCCTAAATAGATTATGTTGCAGACAAGACTTGACCTTTTGCTTGTAAATTGATAGCATGATTAGCATCCTTGCTGGAAGTAAAAGCTTTATCGTCTCTTTTTATGGTTTGTATTTCTGTAGATTTTCGATTGCCCCATTTTGTTATTGTAATTCCGCAGTTACAAGTATTTGATTTGCCAAAAAGGGCTAAAAAAAACTCTTGTTTTTGCCGAAATGCTTACAGTTGTTATGTTGATCCAAAAACACGGAGTAGTTAATTATATACCTTTCTTTTGTCAGATTAATAGTTTTAACCAATTTCTTTTTAACTGAATTTAACTTCAGCGAGAAGGGCTTTTAACGGATTTAATTGATGCCTACAACAATTTATGTAAATAATAATCTCCCTCCTCCAACTCAAAGAGAGTTGTGATGATGATTTGTATTGACCCGAAGAATGAAGCTTTTCTGTTGCCCATAATATGGGAGTATGATCCCTTTTCATGTTGCCACCATAAGAAGAAATAGTTTCCAGTCCAGTCAACAGGACAACAATGGGAAATGTTTTATCAGAATCATCTTTAATGTTGATCATGATGCCAACTCTTGAATTTGAAGCATCTGATTCTGAGCCTGATCACTCTTGAGGATTCAGAGGACGGCACGGGAGGAGTTGGTGAAGGAAGCAAGCAATGCAGACAGGGAGAAAGGGAACGAGCTGGGCAGAGAGGAGGAGAGGGAGAGAAGGAAGATGAAAGCTTTGGGCAGTCTCCAGCCCCTCCTAGTAGTAGCAACCGAAAGCGGTCTAAGTTGAGATAGATCATGTGTGTTCTTTTTCCTTTTGGACTAAATAGATGATGTTGGAGACAGGAACTTTTGCTTGTAAATAAATGATCCACTGAGAGACAAACCCAAGTTTACTCATTTGGCGCATCTTCACCTGCAAGTATCACATTACCAAAAACAAAATTCACCCGAGGAATCATATAGCAACCAACATCAGTGAGTGAAACCAAAGTATGATAAAAGGATATATGTAAAACCCTTTAATTTTGTTCTTTCCTAACATCTTATGTTGAAGGAAAATGGTGATCTTCCTAATATAATTTCACCACCACTAATTAAATAATGGGGTTTTATTATTTTTGGGTTCGACCCATTCGAGACGCAAGTCTCTTAATTACAATCCCTTGCTTCAAGGGAAAACCCTTTGATTCCATCATAAAGAAACAGAACGTGTGTGTTTGATTTTGCAGCTGCTCCCAAGTCCAACCTCAGGATGCCTACGTATCCTTTGCAGGAATCAAGCCACTCGTAGTTCAAAGATTCATGATGAATAAATGACTCATCACAAAACGAAGAATTTGAATGGGTTTAATTGAGGAGTTTGAGTGAATTTAGCTGAATAAACCAGAGATTCGATATGGAAATATGTTTGGGATGGTTGCATCTAGATTGAATCTCTAGATTGCCTACGTACCCTTTTACAGGGATCAAACCAACGTAGTTCGAAATTGATTTGTGTAAAGGTAGATATTTGATTTTTTGGGGGAATTTGGTTGATGTAACCAGTGATTCAAATTGGTTGCGGTTGCGCCTATTGAGATGTTAGACTGCCTACGTACCCTTAACGGGGATCAAACCGACGTAGTTCCAAAATTCAGAAATTAATGGGTAAGTGTGGCCCAATAATTTAGAGTTGGTGTCTTTGAGACGATTTGAAGATTTTCATAGGTAAATGACCTATGGGAAAAATTGGAAATTAATGGGTATGTATGACCCAATAATTTAGAATTTGTATCTTTGAGATAATTTGGGGATTTTCATAGGTAGGTGACCTATGAGAAAATTTTGAAATTAATGGGTAAGTGTGGTCCACTAATTGAGAATTTGTGTTTGAGATATTTGAATTTAATCTCATTGAAATTTTCATGAGTAGATGACCCATGAGAAAAATTGGAAATTAATGGGTGAGTGTGGCCCATTAATTGAGAATTTGTGTTTGAGATATTTGAATTTAATCTCATTGAAATTTTCATGAGTAGATGACCCATGAGAAAAATTGGAAATTAATGGGTGAGTGTGGCCCATTAATTGAGAATTTCTTTTTGAGAGATTTGATTTTAATCTCAATGAAATTTGTATGGGTAGATGACCCATGGGGAAAATTAGATCTCTGTAAATTTAATGGGTAATTATTTGGATTACCCATTAATTACTATGGGCTTTTGAAAATCAATGGACAATTATTTTTGATAGTCCATTATTTTATTTCGGGCCTGTGATATTTTGACTGGCCCATTTTTTTGGACATGTGAAGAAGAGAGAAAAGAAGGAAAGAAGAGAGAGAGTTGAAATAAATCCAAAACACAAAAAAAAGTGGCTGACGCCACTTTTTATTATTTTTTTATTTTTTTGTCTTTTGACTTCTTCTTTTTTTTTCTTTGAATTTCTTCCCCCTTTTGAAACCAAGTGGCTGACGCCACTTTCCCATTTTTTCTTACTCTTCTTCCATTTTCTCTTTCGACAGGAGTCTTCCTTCTTTTTTGTTATTTGCTGCTACTATCTGCAGTATCAGGCCGACCAACAGCCAACAAGGTTGTCTTCCTTTTCAAGCACAGCTTATTTTTTATTTGCTGTGAGATTAAACCCCCAATGATTTTGTTTGTGGGTTTTGTACCCAAATTGGATTTGTGCTCTTGAGAACTCACTGAAAGAGTTTTATGCCCAAAAAAAATGGATATACCATTCAGGGTATTTGATTGAGGGTTACACACCCATGATGGATTTCGTATCCAAGATTCTTGAGGGTGAAATGCCCAGGCTTTATTTCAAGGGTGAAAACCAATATTTGCTTTGAGGGTGAAAACCCATATTTGTTTTCAGGGTGAAATACCCAAATTTTGTTTCTGGGGTGCAAAACCCAAACTTGTTTTGAGGGTGAAAACCCATATTTGTTTTCAGGGTAAAAAAAAATATTTGAACATCCAAGAAATTTTGATTCAAGGTTGCCAAGGGTTGCCACCCTACATGGATTGCCATCCATTTGATTGATTAAAGGGTTGCCACCCAAAAAACGGAGGACCTCAAGAGAGGAGCCTTGATTGCCTCTGTCATATTTCTTCAGCATGGCTATGCATCCGCCATGTTCCCCAAGCCTTGTTGTCTTTTTTTTGGGTATCTCTTCACAGTCTGCCGTTGTGCTATTTTTCTTTCTGCAGCAGTTTTCTTCTTCTGTCCTGTTCTGCTCCCTCCCTCTGTCCTCCTCTTTTTTTTTTTCTCCTTTAATGCAAAATATTTATACTAAAAACTGGATAACCAGCTCCCCCAAAAATAGGAGCCACTAAACTCTTTAGACCCCCACCTTTTTCCAAACTTCCCCCCACCTTTTTCCAAACTTCCCCCCACTTTCCAATATTTTGTGATTTTTGTGATTTTTTTATTCCAACAGATGCCCCCTCAAGCTTTGTGCGTGTGGCATTTTTTTTTTTTTTACGCGTGCAAAGCTTGAGATGCCTTTGACTAGCATTATAAGCTAACATATGTATATGTTTTTTTTTTTTACCTTTGATTTCAGGTGATGGATGCTTATGGAAATCTTCACAAGGAACATGCTTCCGATGAATATGGTAGGGCCATGGCCTTTGGTTCAGTATTCTTTTGCTCTTGTAATGTAGTTTTTCCACCAAGAACAATTTTCAGAATAAAGATTTTGTCGGATTTGCTTTTCTATTTCACAGTTTATACTCGTGCGAAGTTGGAGTTCTTTTGCGTAGTATACAACAGTTTAAACACGTGCTAACACCATCGGTGGACAAGAATGAATTCATGATAGTTTACGGCTGCGTCTAGCTTTTGGGCTAGCTTGCCTACGTACCCTGTGAAGGGATCAAGCCGAACGTAGTTCACCCTCCTTGAATTGAGGTAATAAAGGGGGATTTGGGGTCTTGTGACTGAATCTAGCTTTTTAGAGACTAGACTGCCTACGTACCCCTTTTTTAGGGATCAAGTCAACCGTAGTTCTTTGCTTGGGCCGCCCTTTCGGGTTTTCAACCCAAAATTTTTTTTTTTTTTTTTTTTTTGGTGCTCTAATTTTGCTTGGGCCGCCCTTTCGGGTTTTCAGCCCAACGAGCATTTTTTAATTTACCCTAACTTTTGCTTGAACAGCCCTTTTGGGTTTTCAGTCCAACGGGTCTCTTTTTTTTTTCTTTTTTTTTTTAACCATCAGGCGTAAAATTTCTTGACGAATTTCCCGTTCACACAAGGATATATGCACTTGCCTTCGGAGTTTGACAATTCGTAGGCACCCTTGGAGAAAACCTTAGTAATGACGTAGGGCCCCTCCCACTTGGGTTCAAACTTACCATGCATTTTCCTAGTAATGACGAAGGGTCTTCGGACAGTTAAAACCAAGTCTCCAATTGAGAAAGATCTGAACTTAACTTTTCTGTTGAATGCCCCTGCCACCTGAGCCTGATATATTTCGAGCCTTTGTTGAGCCGCCAATCTTTTCTCATCGAGAGCTTCCAATTCTGCCAGTCTCACATTTGCGTTCTCGTCGGGGTTTGTTAGCTGTAATGCTACCCTTAACGATGGCAATTGGACTTCTAATGGTGGAACCGCCTCAGAACCAAACACCAAATTGTACGGTGTACATCCTGTTGAGTTGCGTATGGTCGTCCTGTAAGCCCATAATGCTTCAGGGAGGCGTTCATGCCAATCTCTTTTGTTTCCTGAGACCATCTTCTTTAGGATATTGCACAATACTTTATTGAAAGCTTCAGCTTGACCATTTGACGACGGATTGTAACTCGCGGAGAACGAGTGTTGAAACTTATACTTCTCGCACAACTTGGTCATGGACTTGCATTTGAAATACAATGCATTGTCAGATATAATCTTCGATGGAACCCCATAACGGTAGATGATGTGGTTCCTTATGAAGTTTGTAACATCGTCTGCTCGTACCTCCTTTAAAGGAATTGCTTCAGCCCATTTAGAGAAGTAATCAGTCGCGGCCAAGATGTATTGATGTTGACGTGATGACTTAGGCTTTATCATGCCAATAACATCTAATCCCCAAGCTTCAAATGGCCAAGACAAAGTTGTCGGATGCAATTGTTGGGGAGGTTGGTGAATAAAGTCTCCATGTAATTGGCAATCTTTACATGTGGTTGCAAATTTTATTGAGTCTCGGACCATTGTTGGCCAGTAATAACCCAATCTCTTTAGTTGGTTCGAAAGTTTTGGCCCAGCTTGATGAGCACCACAAGTGCCAGCATGAGTATCATGAAGGGCCTTAGTTGCATCTTGTTTCGACAGACACCTTAACAACATACCATCAAATGATCTTTTGTACAAGGTATCATTTAAGTACAGAAATCGAGTGACTCTGCGTCGGACTTCAGCCTTTTTCCTTGAGTCATTTGGCAACTTGCCAAGTAGTAGATACTCGATTATGGGATGGCGCCAATCAAGATCATCCGGTTCCTCCTCACATTCGGAGGACGTAATAACGTTTGAATCCACAACTTCTTCAATTCTCTCTATAGCTGGGGGTAGCAAATAACGTTCCCCAACGGTGACTTGGATATCCCTTTCGCTAGGTAGTGTTAACGATGCAGCCAAATTAGCTAGTGCATCAGCTTTATCATTTTCCGACCTCGGGATGTGACTAACATGAATGTCTTGAAACTGTGACATGAGATACTTCGCCCTTTCATGGTATGGGACGAGAGAAGCATTTCTGACTGCATATTGACCATTCAACTGTCTGACGGCCAACTGTGAATCACCATATACTTGCAAACAATCAATATGCATCTCGAGGGCAATTTCAAGGCCAATGATGAGTGCCTCGTATTCTGCCACATTATTCAAACATAAAGTTAGTAAGGAGAATGAGTATGGGATTAAGCCCCCAGACGGCGTGATGAATATTAATCCTGCCCCAGCTCCGTTTCTTCTTGCTGCCCCATCAAAATATAGTTGCCATGTAAGTGATTCTATTGCGAACACCTCCTCATTAGGCAAATCTGCAGGTAACTCCATGTTGTCGGGAGTAGGATGAGCAGCCAAGAAATCGGCAAGAGCTTGCCCTTTGATCGCCTTTTGTGGCACAAATTTTATCTCAAACTCAGAAAGGAGGAGTGACCACTTGGCTATTCGCCCAGAGAGCACAGGCTTGGACATTAAATATCGGAGCGGATCTGCCTTGGAAATCAAGATGACTCTATGAGAGAGGATGTAGTGTCGTAGCTTCTGGACAGCAAACACTAATGCAAGGCAGACCTTTTCTATAGGGGTGTAATTTTGTTCTGCCCCTACGAGTGTTCTACTCAAGTAGTAGAGTGCATTTTCCTTTCCATCATCATTGTGTTGAGCGAGCAATGCCCCCAACGAGCGTTCTAACGCTGCAATATACAAGATTAAGGGCTTCCCTTTAATTGGCGCCATAAGAACTGGCGGATTTAATAGGTATTGTTTAATGCTTTCTAAGGCATTTTGACATGCTTGATCCCATACAAATGGAACATCCTTCTTCATGAGCCTCGAGAATGGTTGGCACCTTCCAGAAAGATTTGAGATGAACCGTCGTATATAGGCTAGTCTGCCTTGCAACCCTCGCAACTCCCTTAAATTTTGAGGGGGAGGCATTTCACGGATTGCCTTGATTTTTGAGGGATCAATTTCAATTCCTCGATGTCGGACAACGAAGCCAAGGAATTTGCCTGAAGTTACCCCAAATGCACACTTCAAGGGGTTCATTTTCAACTGGTGCTTTCGGAGTCTATCAAAAACTCGTTTTAAGTCACTCAAATGATGTTCCCTTTTCCTGGTTTTAACCACCAAATCATCAACGTAACACTCAATAGTATTGTGAAGCATGTCATTGAAAATTGTTGTCATAGCTCTTTGGTAAGTTGCCCCAGCATTTTTCAACCCAAAAGGCATCACAGTGTAGCAATATATTCCTTTTGGAGTGCGGAAGGCAGTTTTTTATTGATCCTCTGGAGCCATTTTTATTTGGTTGTAACCTGAGAATTCATCCATGAACGATAGAGCACCAAAACCGGTTGTTGCATCTACCAATAATTCTGTGATTGGGAGCGGAAACTCATCTTTTGGGCATGCATCATTGACATCTCTATAGTCCACGCATATACGCAGTGCCCCAGTTTTTTTTAAGTACTGGAACAATATTGGACAACCAAGTGGGATAGTGGACTTCTCGAATAAAACCGGCAGCAATAAGCTTGTCAATCTCAATTTCTATTTGGATTGTTAGCTCTGGCCGAAAACGGCGTGGCACTTGCTTCACCCATCGAACCTCGTTAGGTATCCCAAGTTTGTGAACTGCAACGTTTGGGTCTAACCCTGGCATGTCTAGATAACTCCATGCAAATACGTCTCGGTACTCTTGCAACAGTTGTGTGTATTCTTCTAACTCTTGCGGCGTTAACGAAGCACTGACAAAGATAGGTTTTGGGTCATCAACTGTACCAAGATTAATTTCTTGCAGATCATCAATTGTGGCTTGACCACCCTCCTCCATTTGGGGTGGAGCTGGTTGGACTATGTCAATGAATCCCTCGATATCTTGAGGATCATCATCTTGGCCCACCGCTTCTTTGAAAGAGGTGCAATTGACTTGGACAAGGTCATCCTTTATTTTCACCCTTTTGACCTTCTCGATCACGGCTTTCTCTTGACTCCTAACCTTCCATTTCCTTTTATTATGGACTTTCCCTTGTTGAGAATTGGAAGGGTTTTCCAAGCGGTGAAAGACTGAGATGCGGGATGGCTGTCTGCTCCCTAAGCGTTTGAACACAGAGACGCGGAGCGGCCTTATATTCACCTCATCTTCTCTAAACATAGCTTGTTCCATATTAGTGAGTATCTCGGACTCGGAAACTTCCAGCTGTGGCCTTCGAAGAAACACTTTGAGCACACCACTCTCATTTTGAACTGTGAGGCCAGCATTGCTTTTCTTTGTTTTACGGCCTCTAAGTTTTATCTTTAATGGAGTAAATGTTGTTTCTGGCAATGATTCTTTTTTGTGAAGAACTATACGTTTACTCAGGCCCTTGTTTTTGCCAAAAGTAGTCGAAATGACCAAATCGTCCCCTGGGATAGACTGATTGATCTTACGAAGAGGACGAATGTAGCTTGCCGTCATCAGTGACTCCATTGTTTGTTTCGAGGAGCTTGTTTCCTTTTCACTAGGCTCCTTTTTTGAAGTCTTGACAATTATCTTTGGCTTGGGAGCCTTTTGCAGTCGGGATTTCTTCCACTTTTGAGAATGATGTACCACGAGGTTTTAGCTTCACTCGAATTACGTTTGAAGGTTTGGGTACTTCTACCTTTTTTGCCTTTCCTGTTTCAACAGTCACTCTTTCCTCTTTAACAACCTTTGATGGCTGTGTGAATGAGATACCTGGTGGACTGTAAAATTTCACATCAGAGTAATTTACCTCTTCACCTCTGAACGGGTCCATGTCAGCTGAAACGGTCTTGACTTCCCCATCCATCGAGTATTTGAAGCACTGGTGAAGTGTGGAAGGGACTACTCCATATGTATGGAGCCATGGGTGTCCTAGGAGGACATTGTATGAAGTGTCAGCATCGATCACATGGAATAGGGCATCTGAATATAGTTCCCCTATTTCCATTTGCAGTGCGATAGAACCCATGGCTTTTTGCCCAAGTTGATTGAACCCTTGAATAGTCAGCATAGATGGAGATAATTGTCGGGCACTCATCCCTATAGCTTGGAGTGTCTTTAAAGGGATAAGATTCACAGCCGAACCACAATCTAACAAGATTCGATTGATGATCGTGCCTCCAACTTCGCCAGTGACATAAAGAGGTCGATTATGGAATTTGGATCCAAGTAAGAAGTCATCTTCACCGAAGGTAATTGCTGCCAGACACGATGCACAAAACTTCAAGGTTTCAGTTGTGTGGACGTCTACTGATTTGAAACATGATTTGTACAAATCCGGGCTCTTTAAAGCCATTACAAGTGCTTCTCTAAGCTCTCTCGACATTTGTAAAGCGTCATAAACACTTAAAGGAGCGGGGATGCGCTTAAGATGAGCCCAGATATCATACTTAAGTGCATGTGATTGTGAAGGCTCTTTTGTTTTACTAGTGTCGGGCTCAAGGTCTTTTGCTTTTGAAGAGGACGGTGGAACTTCCCTTGCAACAGCTTTTTCTGACAAGGAGACCTTAATCTCTTTCGCCTTTGACTTCTTCTCGGTTTTAAAGGGATCAGCTTCCTCATTTTCTTGTTGTTTATTAGCAGATGGGATGCTCCGACCGGAGCGGAGGTTAATCTCATCAACCTCTGTGTCAACCTCATATTCTCCCACAGAAACCATATTGCATTGGATAATTTCTTCCTCAACCTCGGATTCACTCGAGAAGAACTCAACTGGCAAGAATTCAGTGAGTGTGACAGGGACCCTTGCGGGTTGCTCATATTCATCCTCTTGAGGGATATGAACCTTCTTTTGCACCTTCTTCTTCTTCCTTTTATTTTTCGAGGCTGGCATGCCTCGAATCTTGACAACAGAACGATAAACAGATTTGTGATTGGGTGGGAAATGTTTGGCCATGTGCTTGGCTCTTTTAACAAATGTCTTCCACCCCTCAGCAGATTCGTCGGCCGAAGAATCTTCCCATACCTCTAGACTGGGTGCAGTCATAAGCTCATGAAGAGCGGGAATTTGAAGATCACTAAACCACGGTGCATTTGGATAGGCATGCACAATTGTACCCTCATTGTCAGTATTAAAACCTGCAAGTTTCACTCCGTCTAGTGGTGTAGTGGTAGGTGTGAGCTTTTCCTCTATCATATTTGCCGCAGCTGAATGATGTTGGGGAGAAGAGTCTATCACCAAGCCACCATTGTTGAGGAGCTCTTGAATTTTGTCTTTCAGGATATAACAATCCTTGAGCGTATGACTGATGAGGCGATGATACCGATAATACCTAGGGTCATTTGTCTTGTTAGCCTCAGCAGGACGCTTTGATTCTGGCAAAGCAATACCATTGGAGGCCAAAAGTTGGTCAAAGATTTCTTCCACATCCTCATCGTTGAAAGAATATTTAACCTCTTTGCGCTCTTTGAGAGTGAGCCTTTTGGGTGGGTCTTTGCTTTGGCCTTTGTCATTTCTCTTTTCTGTTTTGACAAAAGTGGCCAATGACTCTCCTTTTGCAGACTTCTTGTCATTTTTCTTCTCCCCAAATTGAATTTTTTGGGTCGCGGACTTTTGACGAGCAATTTGTCTTTCAACATTGCTCGCCTTTGACACCAAGGCATCAAATGATTGAGGTTCAGCAGTGGCAACAAAAGTCGCAATATCTGGTATGAGGTTGTTGTAGCACATTTGCACGGCTGATTGCTCGGTAATTTTCTCCGGGCATTGAAGATTGAGGCTTCTCCATCTCATTATGAAGTCATTAGCACTTTCCCCTGGCTTTTGGGTAGTTTAAGCTAGGTCCATGATCGAGACCTTCTTCTTTGAACTGACAAACTGTGCCAAAAATGCTTTTTGCATGTCGTCCCATGTCAGGATAGAACCTGGTGGCAGTTGTGTATACCAAGTGAAAACTGACCCTTTTAGGGATTGGACAAATTGACGCACCAGAAGAGCGTCTGACTGAGATGTCTCGCCACATGCTGAGTAAAAATGTGCCAAATGTTCATGGGGTGAGCTACTTATGCCATCAAATTTATCAAATATAGGCCGTTGATAACCCTTCGGGAATGATATGGCGTCATAGTGAGAAGGGAAAGGTTTTCGATACCCTTGAACAGGAGGTGCTATAGACAATTGGAACTCACGAATTCCTTCAGCAATTAACACCTTTATGTCATTTGGGGAAATTGTGCTCGTAGAGCTTTCTGCTTTTTCCTCTTTTGTTTGTTGTTCTTGGGCGGTCGATTCATTTGTTTTGCTCATGTCTTGCTCACCTATGATGTTTTTTCCTTTCAGCCGAGCGGATAGTAACGCTATTTCCGCGTCTTTTTCTGCCAACTTCTGCTGCATTTCCCTTCGCAGGTCCTGCATCATTTCTTGGATTAAAGGTAACTGGTCCTCAGTATTAGAAGTACCAGTCATCATGACTTGCATGCTTTCCACTCCCTCATGAAGTTTGGCCCCTTGGGATGATATACAATCATTCTCTTGAGTTTGAGATACAGGATCATCATAGAGAGGATTCCATTGCAAATAATCATCCAAGGTTGAGCTTAGACTGGATAACTCGGGAATAATCGTCCCAACCATGTTTCGGGATTTAGAACGAGTCAATGGACCCACGTAGGTCCTCGACTGATCTTGAGGTTTTGGGACTCCCCCTTGTGATACGAGAATCTGATCCCTTGAAACATCAGTTATCTTCACCTTTTTCACGCGTTTCCTTTGTGGATGAGGTATGTTCACCACCTTCTTTTTCATGACCGTGGCTCTGCTTTTACCCTTAGGAGAACATGGGTAAACCTCTTGTAATGTGGATTCCACAACATGGGCTCTAAGGCTTGATGGAGGTTCGGCCTCTTGGACCTCGACGTTCTTCACGAAGTCGTCTTTTTGACCTTCATCTCTAGCTTCGTTGATGGAAGTCATCAGAACAGAATCTGTAGGATATAGGTTGACTGGAATTGATCCAATCATGATTTGGACAAATTGGGAAGTATTTGTTCTCTTGGGAGTCGGCACAGCCAGGGTGGTTAAGGTGTTCTTGCCCTCAGTCATTATTGGGCTTGTCCCAGAAAGCTGGGATAAGATTGCCTCAATAGACTCCTTTTTTGCTTCTTTCTTTCTTAAAGCACGCGCAGCCCTCTTTCTTCCATTTCGGAGAGCGTTCTTGGACGCAGTTTTCTTCAATTGGGTCTTCACGACCTTAGGAGTGACCTGAGGTCTGGCCCTTTGAATGGGCTTTGGCACAGTGCACTTGATGAGGCTCTCACCAACAATGAAAGTCTTTTTGAACCCTACTCGTTTGGTGCACGCATTCTTGGTAGTTTCAATTTTGTGAAAGAAAATCGTTACTTGTGGTGCCATCGTATCTGGTTTTGTTAACCTGTGAAAAACACAAATAAATAAAACAAACATTAGTCACTCTATGATTGGAGATGAAAAGGTAAATGGGTCCCACCGGGCGTGCCAAAAATTATGTTGAAGGAAAATGGTGATCTTCCTAATATAATTTCACCACCACTAATTAAATAATGGGGTTTTATTATTTTTGGGTTCGACCCATTCGAGACGCAAGTCTCTTAATTACAATCCCTTGCTTCAAGGGAAAACCCTTTGATTCCATCATAAAGAAACAGAACGTGTGTGTTTGATTTTGCAGCTGCTCCCAAGTCCAACCTCAGGATGCCTACGTATCCTTTGCAGGAATCAAGCCACTCGTAGTTCAAAGATTCATGATGAATAAATGACTCATCACAAAACGAAGAATTTGAATGGGTTTAATTGAGGAGTTTGAGTGAATTTAGCTGAATAAACCAGGGATTCGATATGGAAATATGTTTGGGATGGTTGCATCTAGATTGAATCTCTAGATTGCCTACGTACCCTTTTACAGGGATCAAACCAACGTAGTTCGAAATTGATTTGTGTAAAGGTAGATATTTGATTTTTTGGGGGAATTTGGTTGATGTAACCAGTGATTCAAATTGGTTGCGGTTGCGCCTATTGAGATGTTAGACTGCCTACGTACCCTTAACGGGGATCAAACCGACGTAGTTCCAAAATTCAGAAATTAATGGGTAAGTGTGGCCCAATAATTTAGAGTTGGTGTCTTTGAGACGATTTGAAGATTTTCATAGGTAAATGACCTATGGGAAAAATTGGAAATTAATGGGTATGTATGACCCAATAATTTAGAATTTGTATCTTTGAGATAATTTGGGGATTTTCATAGGTAGGTGACCTATGAGAAAATTTTGAAATTAATGGGTAAGTGTGGTCCACTAATTGAGAATTTGTGTTTGAGATATTTGAATTTAATCTCATTGAAATTTTCATGAGTAGATGACCCATGAGAAAAATTGGAAATTAATGGGTGAGTGTGGCCCATTAATTGAGAATTTGTGTTTGAGATATTTGAATTTAATCTCATTGAAATTTTCATGAGTAGATGACCCATGAGAAAAATTGGAAATTAATGGGTGAGTGTGGCCCATTAATTGAGAATTTCTTTTTGAGAGATTTGATTTTAATCTCAATGAAATTTGTATGGGTAGATGACCCATGGGGAAAATTAGATCTCTGTAAATTTAATGGGTAATTATTTGGATTACCCATTAATTACTATGGGCTTTTGAAAATCAATGGACAATTATTTTTGATAGTCCATTATTTTATTTCGGGCCTGTGATATTTTGACTGGCCCATTTTTTTGGACATGTGAAGAAGAGAGAAAAGAAGGAAAGAAGAGAGAGAGTTGAAATAAATCCAAAACACAAAAAAAAGTGGCTGACGCCACTTTTTATTATTTTTTTATTTTTTTGTCTTTTGACTTCTTCTTTTTTTTTCTTTGAATTTCTTCCCCCTTTTGAAACCAAGTGGCTGACGCCACTTTCCCATTTTTTCTTACTCTTCTTCCATTTTCTCTTTCGACAGGAGTCTTCCTTCTTTTTTGTTATTTGCTGCTACTATCTGCAGTATCAGGCCGACCAACAGCCAACAAGGTTGTCTTCCTTTTCAAGCACAGCTTATTTTTTATTTGCTGTGAGATTAAACCCCCAATGATTTTGTTTGTGGGTTTTGTACCCAAATTGGATTTGTGCTCTTGAGAACTCACTGAAAGAGTTTTATGCCCAAAAAAAATGGATATACCATTCAGGGTATTTGATTGAGGGTTACACACCCATGATGGATTTCGTATCCAAGATTCTTGAGGGTGAAATGCCCAGGCTTTATTTCAAGGGTGAAAACCAATATTTGCTTTGAGGGTGAAAACCCATATTTGTTTTCAGGGTGAAATACCCAAATTTTGTTTCTGGGGTGCAAAACCCAAACTTGTTTTGAGGGTGAAAACCCATATTTGTTTTCAGGGTAAAAAAAAATATTTGAACATCCAAGAAATTTTGATTCAAGGTTGCCAAGGGTTGCCACCCTACATGGATTGCCATCCATTTGATTGATTAAAGGGTTGCCACCCAAAAAACGGAGGACCTCAAGAGAGGAGCCTTGATTGCCTCTGTCATATTTCTTCAGCATGGCTATGCATCCGCCATGTTCCCCAAGCCTTGTTGTCTTTTTTTTGGGTATCTCTTCACAGTCTGCCGTTGTGCTATTTTTCTTTCTGCAGCAGTTTTCTTCTTCTGTCCTGTTCTGCTCCCTCCCTCTGTCCTCCTCTTTTTTTTTTTCTCCTTTAATGCAAAATATTTATACTAAAAACTGGATAACCAGCTCCCCCAAAAATAGGAGCCACTAAACTCTTTAGACCCCCACCTTTTTCCAAACTTCCCCCCACCTTTTTCCAAACTTCCCCCCACTTTCCAATATTTTGTGATTTTTGTGATTTTTTTATTCCAACATCTTACAAGAAAAAAAAGTTTGTTTTAACACGCAGAAGGAACAGAGACAACAAAAAAACACCCATTTTGACTTTTTTCTTTTTGTTAACTCATTACTCTTCTTGCGTAACATCTTCAAAATGGAACACCCCTAATACTGGAGTTATACAACTCAAATCTAATTCTGTTGCTCAAGATGCTGCATAAGTTAAAGAAACAGAAGATAAAAGCAGACAACTGTCACCTAAATTTGGGCCTCTTGGGAAGGCTGCCACCAAGATTTCTCTTGTCAGGAGGTGCCCGAGCCTTTCCAAAAGCCTTAACCTTCCTTCTTGCCCTCTCCTCTTCGCTGTCTGAGTCATTCCCCTTTTCCCTGTCTGCATAACTTGCTTCCCTCTCCAACTCTTCCCAAGTCTTTCCTTCTTCCTCTTCTGAGTCTTCTCCCGACTCTTCTTCCTCATCATCCTCGGACTCCACCAATGACTCGCTGTCATCATCCTCATCCTCGGAACCTGAATCTGACTGTATATCTGAAGGCACATATCCATGGTCAGACTCCTGAGAATTATCGGAATCAGAATCACTAACTTCCATATTTAAGAATTCCCATCCACCATCCTCTATGAACTTCTCAGGGTCGTCAGTGATGGTTTTCAGTATAGGACGCCAGTTGAGATTCAACCTACTCTCATAATACTTGAGGTCAGTTGTGTCTAACCACTCCTTAATGCCATCTAGTGATGTTGAAGGAATGGAATCAATTCTAAATACATCTCGCTTGAAGTCCTTGAAAACAATAGTCAAATCAAAGTTCTTTTGCCCAAGACCAACTCTCTCAAGGTTTACTATTTCAATCTCACTTAGAGTAATTACCACAAATGGTGTCTCTATCAGCTCAACCAGACAGCTCGAAGTTGGGACAATGAAAGCTGAGGCTTTATGAGGTACTCCATGGAAGCCAAGCTCTCTAAGGGGCTGATCAAACTCAAGGTCAAGCGCTTTGAATGGGGGCTGCCCCCATGAATCATTTACTCGGTTCACAAAGTTCTGGAATTCCATATTAATTTTGTTCTTTCGTTCTCTCTCACGCTGCTCTTCCTCAATCTCATCAGGATCATATGCAGACCTCTTTCCACCTCCCAGTGTCTGAACTACATCCATCACCTCCGCATAAAATTGCACGTCCTTAGTCTTTTTGTTTCCTACCATAATATGATTGTGAAGATGAAAGTGCAGCAGGGTAATCATTTCCTTCTCAGCTGGCTGGAAAAATGCATGTTTGATATTGCTAAACATAACATCCACACGTTCATCAGGCCTTGAAGTAGAATACCGGAACCCATTTGCGTGGGCTTCCAGAGATCCGGTGAGCTTTCTTCCACGACCACCAAAAACGGGACGAATCCATAGATCAGGCAATCTTTTTGGCTTGAATTTGGCTCCTGCAATTTGCAGCTTCTCTTGCGTAACTAAAGTTGCCCTTTCAGCTCTTTCAGATTCCCTTGAGGCAACCTGCCGGCGAAGGGTTTTAATTAGCTGTACTACTTCGCTTATATGCCTAGGATCCTTAGAACGGAATGAAACTTCCTTTAAATAAATTGACCCTTGAAACTTCAGGGAGTTTGCATCATGAGGACTAAATGGGGTGCCAGGTACATTAAAGATTATACGGATGTAGCAATTCCGGTTACTGTCCTGCTGGCTGGAAACACTCTTCACAGTTGCCACGTGAAAAGGAACCATGTTTCCATAAATGGGCAAGAGGATGGCTTCATTCTTCTGGTCAACTTGAATCATCAACTCTCTTGGAGGAGGAAAATCATTGACATTCTTATACGCGATCAGATCACCAATTGTCTTCCCAGCACCACGACTATCCATTGATGCAGAACCCCCACCCGCAAGCCTCCTAGCAGTTTCTTCATTCTTTTGGCGGGCAAGTTCAGCTTGGTGCTGCCTACGTAGCTCTTCTTTTGACATTTCATGGTTGTCTGACCTAAGTGTGGCCTTACTCATGGCACTCCTCCCAGCACCTCTACTTTCGGCTTTAGGTTTCGCCCGCTCTTCTACTTCATCATCATCGTCATTGAATGAGTATGCCACATCCTTTACAGCTTTAGAGCTTGAATGAGTCAATACTTCTGGGGTCTCTTTACCAACAATAACCGTATCTGCTAATAAGAGTGAAAATATCTGGGTCTTTGGGTCTTTTGTCTGTGACTGCAAGTTTTGAAAACCAAGAGAAACATTGAAAACCATGCCCGGCCTCAAAATTCGATCATTCTTGGCATTAAGATTAAGCCCTGACTCACGAAACTCAAGGCCAATTCCAGTTCCGGCAGTTTTAGTCAAGTTTGCAGCCAGCTCTGGAGCCTCCTTTTCAACTACTGTGAGTGCAGCTTGGTATGCAGCACTTAACTTATTCCCAGATTTTAATTTACTAATTGCAGCTTCTTGAGCTTTGAGAAGAACCTCATAAGCCTTGCTCTGCGTAGAATTTGCATCAATCAGAAAGGTTCGAGCAACATTTGAGCAGTAGCTGTTGTACCGTGATCCAACAGCACATATAATCACACTAGTAGAGTCATAACAAAGGTTCTCATCGTTGCTTGAAGCACTGGGCTTCAGATCAAATTCTCCTCCACTTTGAAAAATTGGAGGATAACAAATATCTACATTCTCTGCCTTCAGCTTCACCTTAATTCTTGCAGGTTCCAATATGGCCTTTTCTGTGTCATCCATCAATGACGAATGGGAAACTTTCTTTTCCTCATCAATGACCTTCTCGACCTTAGGTACCACAAAACTCCTCATCACTGATGAAGTCAAGAATGCAGCTTTCTTCACATTTGTGATCTCAATCTGGTCTTTGACAGCAAACAAGTCTGAGAACCCATTAGTCACATCACTTAACTCAAAATTAGCATTCTTCAACTTCTCAGTCCAAGTCTCCAAAAGCTTCCCTTCAGGGGCCTCTCTTGCTATGTGTCCAACAACAGGAGCATCAGAGCTCGATTGGGCATTTACAGCTCGAAATATGCTATCCATTAGTCCAGTTCCATCCTGACTTTTGAGTTTCACATGCATAACAACTTCAACACCAACAGCCTCTTTTGCAGGCTTTATCACAACATCAAGAAGAGAGGCCTTTTTCTGGCTACACAAAACATGGATCTGCTTCTTTGTGAAAACCATAATAGTCTCTGGGAACTCATAACCGAGCAACCAGATATTCAGTGCTGAGGATTTCAGGTACCGCAGATCCTCAGAAGTTGGAGGAGTCGCTATGGCGAGTGCATCAGATTCACCCCATAAATCACTATTATGTTCTCGCCAATGTGAATATAACAGCTTTAACCGCTTGCTGAAGTTATTGAGATCAATGGCATATGAATTGGTGTTCCCTGTGGGGGTTCCTGATGCCTTCCCATTTGCAGGTTTGACATTACCTTTTCGATGATCAGCCATTGAAGAAACTTTAGACATGGATAGTAGGATTTTGGAAATTCAGCTAGTTGAGTATGCTGATCAGCATAAACTGTGAGAAATAACAAATGTTTATCAGTTCGTGCCATGCTCTCCATATAGTGAAAAGTTGACCTGAAAACTTTGCCTGATTTAGCTTTGTGCCGCATAGTATCAAATAGTACAAATGGTACACAACATCATGAGCAGGGTAAAATTTAAATATTACTCACTCTACGAAACTTAGCATCAAAATTTATAATCCCGATTGAAATTTAAGCTCAAAGAGCAATCAGAAATAATACATCATTTACCACCCTTTTCATATCTTCAAAAACTTATAAAACTTAAGATCTTTTCTTTGTCCTAAACAGCAGTTAATATTGACATTCAAGATTATACTTATGGGCATCACCTAAAGATAAAAAAATTATGCTTAGATTTGTTTTCTAGCAACTCTCAGGAATGAAACAGAGTATCAGACACACAAAAACAGAGTATCCCTATATGCAGCAGTCAACAAAATCAATATGAATCAACTTCTAATCATCAAAACCCAATAAATAAAAGCATTGAAATAATAATTAAATTTCCTTGAAGCACTTACTTTACGAGAGATCGAACAAATTGGCAAACTGGTTTCAAACTAATTTCTCATTTCACGCAAATGAAGCTCCTGATAGTTTGATACGTCATACCTGACCTGGTACCAAATATGAATTAACAAAATCATTGCCAAGTTGCTAAAGTTTTATGCTCAAAATTTCAGAATCTGAAAGAACCCAACAAGATCTGTATGGAGAAACTGATTGAATTCCACATTGACTAGCTTTCGACGCAGAATTCAAACACAATAATGGGATTGATGAAGCTAAAGCCAGCTCTTGGGCAATAAATTTTCAAGCTTTGAAAGAAAAAAGCACAACCCAGTAGAATAAATTGATTGAAATTTAAACTTTACCAGCTTCTGGCGAAGAATTCAATGGAGCATTTCTCTGTCAATTTGGTCTCTGAAACTGATTCCAAATAGAAAAGTAAAGCTGATTTGTGAATATCCGAAGGACAAATTTGGATCGAAATGAGAGGTTTTAAGAGGATCAATCTGGTGAAGATTAAGAAGATTGAGAAAGAAACTAATAATAATTGAGAGATAGAAACAGAGAGACGGATGAAGATGGAGCTATCAAGTAAAGGAAGCCACTTGACCTGATTTTTACTTTCTATTTATATTTTGAGCTGGACAAAATAATTGCCACCTCAGCAATACTTACAATTTTTTTTGCCAACCTCAGCAATTTCTTACATAGTCGTTTGCCAAAAATAAAAGGAAATTTTTTTTATAAGAAAAAAGCAATACTTATTATTTTTGTATCTATCTCTATATATAAAGCAAAAGACGAATTGTGAAACATTTAAAATATCAGAAAATGTCATTGACTAATGCAAATATTAAGAATTGAAATTATTAATTAAATGAGGATAATATGGTAAATTCACACTTTTTCATATTAAAAACATTAAAATAAAAATAAAAATCAGATAATGGATCCTATTTTATGGAACACAACTACCTATTATCTGTTTTAATTCTAAAAATAAAATAAAAAATAAAAAAGAAAACCAATTGGCTCATGTACCTAGGGGTTAAACAATAACGCTACGGGCACCAACTTGTTTATCAACTTTGGATACCAACACATGTGGCACATGACATGGCAACCCATGTCATCTGCCATCTTATCTATTTTAATACATAATTTGTTATATAAATAAAAGAATTTCTCACTCAAAAAATGGGGGGTTTTTTTATATTTATTTTAAATTATATCTTTTTTCGGTGAGAAATTCTTTTATTTATATAACAAATTATGTAATTAAAATAGATGAGATGGCAGATGACATGGGTTGCCATGTCATGTGCCACATGTATTGGTAAACAAGTTGGTGCCCGTAGCGTTATTGTTAGTATATATAAAACAAAAGACAGAGAATGGTGAAATATTCAAAATACCAGAAAATATCATTGGTTAATTCAAACATTAAGAATTAAAATTATTAATTAAATAAAGATAATGTGGTAAATTCATATTTTTTTCATATTAAAAAAATTAAATTTAAGAACCAAATCAGATAATAGGTCATACTTTTATGGAACATAACTACTCATATTATATTTTCTTAATTCAAAAAATAAAATAAAAAAGAAAAAAGAAAACCAATTGGCACATGCGTAAGTATGTGTCAATGGGCTAGTAAAATATAAAGTAAAATGCACAGAATGGTGAAACATTTAAAATACCATAAAATGCCATTGGTTAATACAAACATTAAGAATTGAAATTATTAATTAAATGAGGATAATATGGTAAATTCACACTTTTTCATATTAAAAAAAATTAAAATTAAAAGTAAAATCAGATAATAGATCTTATTTTTATTTAATACAACTATTCATTATCTTTTTTAATTCTAAAATAAATTAAATTTTTATAAAAAAAAGCCTCTCGCAGGCGTAGAAGCCCGTGTAAAGAGACTAACTTTTGCATATAAAAAAAAAACGAATAATAACTATTTTAGAATGCTACTAACAATTCTCTTAATATATGTATATTACCTTTAAAATAAATTAAAAAATTCACAATGAGTGGATTCGAATGTAAAACAACTTTTGTATACTGTCTGATCCGTAATATTATTAATTCATTCATATTATAAAATTTACAGCTGATAATCTATTTTTCGAAAACTTATGAAATCAGAACTTCATTTTATTTAGAATTGAAAAAGTTAAAAAAAAATATATTTAAATAAAAAAAAAACAGAGAGAAAAGGAAGACTGACCCAACCCAACAACTTTCGGCCTTAATGGTAAAGATCCGATTGGGCCCAGCCCAAATTTGAATACTAATTTAAACGAGAAGAGGACGACGTCGTTGAGGTCGACGAAAAATATTAACCCAGTCACACACTCTCTCTCGTCTCTCTTTGATTGTCAATCTCTCTCTAGACTCTCTGTTTCTCTCTCTAGCAAAGGTAAGCTTCCTCTTCCTCTCTCTCTCTCTCTCTCTCTCTCTCTCTCTCTGTGAATCTCGATGTGCCTCTACGATTAATTCAACGCAAATAGTCTCTCTTGTTGGTGCATCAATAGAATTCACCTTTTCCTGCTGTGGGTATTTGCAAAATTCTGAGATTCAACTACCAATCCCAGTTGGGTCTCTTTCACTTTCGTATTTCCTTTGGGTTTTACGTACGATTTCCATATACTGCACAAATTTGGCTCTATTTTTCATGTGCGTTCTCTTATCCTCTTTGATCCACATGGATAATTTCTAAAAATTTGGGGTTTGATTAGTGCTTATTTCGATTGTTGATGATTAAGATCTGCTACTTTGTGTATGTATTGCATGTTCAATTACGCGTCTTTTTTTTTTTTTTTTGGTAATTTCAGCTTTTAGGATTATGGGATTATGATTCCTAGTATTAGAAATCATAATGTTAATATTTTGTTGTGAGCTTAATTGATTACACATTGGTTCATGTTTGGTTTTCATAATTAGTTATAGGGTAATTACTAATAGTATCTCATGATCCATCATGCATTGTTTATGTTGTGATCATGTGAGGCCTTAGGGGTTAAGACTTAGAATTGGGTGGTTACTGATCTTTGTTAGTGGAATCTTAAATGAAATGTTAATGGTGCTTGCGCCTAGTCAAATGTTAGAAATGTAAGATTATGAAAACAAGACGACTTTCTTTCTTGGGCGCCTTTATGAATTTTCTGAGACTAGACTAGCTTTAGTGTTGACATAGAGGGTCTTGATCTATTCTCAAATACATTATTTGCTTATTCCATTGGTACTTCTTTGTTATGTTTGATGCATGGATCCCACTCACCATTGTTTTGCTCTCTATTAAAAAAATAAAAAATTGAATGTCCTTCTCTTTGTGTTTATATGTTTCCATAGCCCAATGCTGTGAGTACATTTAATCCTACTTGGATGGTATTTCAAACCTCTTCTCTTGCATGTAGTAGCAGGTATAGGTCATGAGAGCATTGCTACTATTGAAATAGCAGGTGATTATAACGAAAGTTATGGGGACTGAAAATCCTGGTCGTCCGAATTTTACTACAAGACCTGCCACTGCACCTTTTGCTGCTGCTCCTCAGACTATGATGCCTTTTTCATCTTCAGGTCCTGTGGTTGGACAGGAGGCCTCTGGTTTTAGACCTCCTCCACATGTCACTCAACAGACGCCATTTTCATCATATGGGCCAGTGGTTGGATCAGATGCCTCTACATTTAGACCTGCTCCACCAGTTGCTCCACACACTAATGCACCTTTCTCATCATCTGGGTCTGCAGTTGGACCACAAACCTCTCCTTTTAGGCCTACCCCGCCAGCTAGGTTTAATGATCCATCTGTGCCTCCTCCGCCAACATCAAGCGTCCCACCTACCGTTGGATCTTTCTCCCGTTTCCCAACACCACAATATCCTTTAACAGCGCAAGCACCCCCTCCACGTGGTCCACCTGTAGGCCAACTGCCATTTCAACCTCCTGCCGGTCAAGCACCATTTCAACGACCGCAGCAGCAGATACCTTCTGTGCCAATGGGAGCTCCACCTCAAAGCATAAATTCTGCACCACCAAGTGTGAATGTTTTTCAGTCTCCGTCAGATTCGTCATTCCCAGCTCCCCCACCAAATGTTCATGCATCGTTTCCTGGATTTGCTCATAAGCAGTCTAGTGCAGATCCACAAGCCCCACCCGTCCAGTCTCCATTTCTTACTCATCAAGGAAACTATGCAGCTGCTCCACCAGCAGTATCTTCCCCTTTTGCTGCTCACCAAGGAGGTTATGCTCCACCTACTCCAGGTGCAGCTCCACTAGGTTACCAGTCAAGAGACCACATGCAACATCCTGGCTCCGGACCTCCCCTTGGTGCTGTCCAAACCCTGACGGAAGACTTCAGCTCACTATCTATTGGGTCTGTTCCCGGAACAATTGAACCTGGACTTGACCCTAAAGCTTTGCCTAGGCCTTTGAGTGGTGATGTGGAGCCAAAATCACTTGCTCAGTTGTACCCCATGAATTGCCATCCTAGATTTCTACGGCTTACAACCGGTGCAATACCAAGTTCTCAGTCGTTGTCTTCAAGGTGGCATTTACCTTTAGGAGCGGTTGTTTGCCCACTTGCTGAACCACCTGATGGGGTTAGTGCATCTATACTTAGAATGATCAAAATTGCTTAAAATTGGATTCGCTGTAATTATTTTGTTTCTTGTTCTCTCCTTAGGAGGAAGTTCCAATTGTTAATTTCGGTTCTGCTGGGATTATTCGCTGTAGAAGATGTCGGACATATGTGAATCCGTATGTAACATTTACAGATGCTGGAAGAAAGTGGCGTTGCAACATCTGTGCTTTACTTAATGATGGTAAATGGACTAGCTCTTCTTCTTTCCCTCAAAGAATAAATTGTACTTATTTTTTGTAAACAAATGTACCATATGTGGAAGGATGAAATGTTGACACAATATGCATCTAAGATCAACTTTTTGCATTCCTATGTTGGGTAACATTAAGGAGCTGAGTTTGCCTTCCATTTTACTCATTGTTGTCCATTGTACTTACCTAAATAGGTATTTGGGCAATGTATCCTGCAACATATGTATGGAATACTTCTGCTTGCTCCAAAATAAAGTTATTATATTCATTCACCAAAACTGTTGTCCATTCATCATGATGAATGGACAACAGCTTTGGTGTATTTTTGTTAAAGATGGTCTACCTGAATGCAGGGTCAAGTTTTCTTGCTGGATACTGCTTGTTTTTGTTTGCTAAATTTAATCACTGTGTTGCGCTGTTTGGTTTTTGGAAATAACTATCATAATTTGTAGTTACTTTCTTGTTCAGTTCCTGGTGATTACTTTGCTCATTTGGATGCCACTGGCAGAAGAATTGATTTGGATCAGCGACCTGAGCTTACACAGGGTAGCGTGGAATTTGTTGCTCCAACTGAATATATGGTGCGGCCTCCTATGCCGCCACTGTATTTTTTCCTCATTGATGTTTCCATATCAGCAGTCAGAAGTGGTATGATTGAGGTATACACTTTTTCTAATGCTTTTACAGACAAGCTGTTTATTTTATGAAATATTACTAATATACAACTAAAGAGCCTTTGGGGCTATTGTGTCTGGTCTGGTTCATAGATATCCAGTATTGCTTGTGTCTATTGTTCTTGGTTGCCCCTGAGAGAATAATGACACATGTGGTTTGATTGAGATTAGGAAGAAACGACATACTTGTTAACAAACAATATCATATATGTTATGTTGTCTGGTTTTATTTTATAAAGTAGGCTGGTTCAGATGCCTAGCTTTGGGCGTGTTTTCTTACATGACACAGATAGAATAGGGTTTGCATGCAACTAGTACTCAACTCTTGAGTGATTGAGTTACTGAAATTCTCTTGTTTATAAGTATTCATGTAAGGACTTTCACAGTATGAATCCCAATGGCCGGTTCTGTGTCTTTCCATTTATTGTATTTTATTATCTCTTTGATTAATTACTACTAAAGGCCTGTCTACCTCTCTGTTGGAATTGTTGAAATTTATTGATTACCTCTTTGCAGGTTGTGGCCCAAACTATACGGTCATGTTTGGATGAGCTTCCTGGCTACCCCAGAACACAAATTGGGTTTGCAACTTTTGACAGCACAATACATTTTTATAATATGAAGGTATGTGCTTTCTGTTACTGCCTGTTGTCATAGCGTATTATTTCCTGTTTCATCCAACTCCCAACGTATGTGCTGAGTTCCTGTGGGTTTCACATGCAGTCTTCTCTGACTCAGCCTCAAATGATGGTGGTCTCAGATCTGGATGACGTATTTGTTCCATTGCCAGATGATCTTCTTGTCAATTTATCTGAATCAAGAAGTGTTGTGGAGACTTTCCTTGATAGCTTGCCGTCCATGTTTCAAGACAATGTTAATATGGAGTCTGCTTTTGGCCCAGCTCTGAAGGCCTCACTTATGCTTATGGTCTGTTAGCTTTCTCACACGTGGCATTTTGAACTTTGCCTTTGGCTAAAAGATTCAATCAATTATAGAGTAGTGTGTTAATTTTTGTATTTCTCGAGTAATTTGCTATTCAGTTACTTCTTTATGCATTTCTAAGAGTTTGGTTGTTCATTTGCTCTGCATTAACTTCTGCACGCATGTGTGTTTATGCAGAGCCAACTTGGGGGAAAATTGTTAATTTTTCAGAATACACTGCCATCTCTTGGTGTTGGCCGCTTGAAGTTGCGTGGAGATGATCTTCGTGTCTATGGAACTGATAAAGAGCATCCACTGAGACTACCAGAGGATCCTTTCTACAAGCAGATGGCTGCAGAATTTACCAAGTTCCAGATAGGGGTAGATGTATATGCCTTCAGTGACAAGTACACTGATATAGCCTCATTAGGTACATAATGGTGATTTTATCTTATTCTGTTTTCACTATCATAGAACCAAAGATCAAGATGATGTTGGAAGTCGGAGGAATATCAGTAGAAGATCCTGGCTTTCATCATAGTTAATATTTTTGAAGAAAGAATCTGAATTTGCATATTTGAAACTTTATACAGCAGCTAATGCTAGGCCCATACCAGGGTGCGATGCTTATTGTGTTTAATGTATGCTCTCCCATGATCTTCTTGTGCTATGAGAAAAAGTTCAGTCATGAGTGCATAGAAGTTGTATACTATATAACTGCTATTGGTCTTCCAAATGTAGGTACTCTGGCAAAATATACCGGGGGTCAGGTGTATTATTACCCAAATTTTCAATCCACAATTCATGGAGAGAAGTTGAGACATGAGTTAGCCAGAGACCTTACTAGGGAAACTGCCTGGGAAGCAGTCATGCGCATAAGATGTGGAAAAGGTCTGCTATTAATGATTCCCCAGAACAACCCCATTTGGGCTCACATACATATATGTCTGTTGGAAAATATGCTAATGTTTTGTTACTTGTTTATACTTTTAGGAGTCCGCTTTACATCTTATCATGGGAACTTTATGCTAAGGTCCACCGACTTACTAGCACTTCCAGCTGTAGATTGTGATAAAGCATTTGCGATGCAGTTATCTCTTGAAGAGACGTTACTAACTATTCAGACAGTATATTTCCAAGTTGCTTTGCTGTATCCTTCAGTTTTAACTATACATAGACATGCCTGTATGGTGCTTGTTTATCTTTTGATTGTTCACATATCATGCTGTCAATGTGAGTTGTGAACACTACTTCTGTTATTACTATTGGTATCTCTTTAAATTTCCATTATAAAATCAGTCCCTTCTGATATTCTTCTTCTGAACCGAAGTACTTTTTTGAGGTTACATAATGAAGTTGTTTCATTCATTATACTCGATCTGGATATATGACTGTCTAGTTTAAATTGCTTTGGGGGGAATTCCACAATGGTATTGTGAAGGTTATCAATTTGTGAAGTGTCTTTAACATTTTAAAGATACACTGCATCCTGTGGAGAAAGGCGTATTAGAGTACATACAGCTGCAGCACCGGTGGTTACAGATCTGGGAGAGATGTACCGACAGGCTGATACAGGTGCCATTGTCACCTTGCTTTCCAGGCTAGGTAGGCAACTGAAACTCTATTCTAGTGGTGTAGTATATATTTTGAATCTCGATTTTCTCAAGTTCTTCAGAAATAATGTGCAGCAATTGAAAAAACTTTGTCCCATAAGTTGGAAGATGCTCGGAACTCTTTGCAGCTAAGAATTGTCAAAGCCCTCAAAGAATTTCGAAATCTCTATGCTGTACAACACCGCTTGGGAGGGAAGATGATATACCCAGAGTCTCTGAAGTTCTTGCCTTTGTATGGATTAGCACTTTGTAAATCAGCACCTCTTCGTGGAGGGTATGCAGACGTGTCACTTGATGAACGTTGTGCAGCAGGCCACACAATGATGACTCTACCTGTTAAAAAACTGTTGAAGCTCCTATATCCTAGTTTGATACGGCTCGATGAGTATCTTTTGAAGGTAATAAGATTCCATTAACTTAAGTTGAGTGATGTCATTTATCAATCATTAAATTTGTTTCTTCTTGTATTTGCAGGCATATGCTGAGGCTGATGACTTTCAAAGCATAGAGAATAGGTTACCACTAGTTGCTGAGAGCTTAGATTCCAGAGGCCTTTACATATTTGATGATGGGTTTCGCTATGTTCTATGGTTTGGTAGAGTTCTTCCACCTGATATAGCTAAGAATTTACTTGGGACCGACTTTGCAGCAGAGTTATCAAAGGTATGACAAATTCCCTTAAAGACAAAGTTAAAAAAGAAAGTATTATGAGAGGTCCAAAAGGAGGGGTGGGGTGGCAAAGAGTTTGATCATCTTTCACGTCCATGTGCAAGCATGCATCATTACTTTCTGCATAGTCTTGTTTTTCAACTTTTGATGGATTTACTTAAATTTATATAAGAGATCTTCCATTTTAATTTTTTTTGGCTGCGATCAGGTTACCCTTTGTGAGCGCGATAATGAAATGTCGAAGAAGTTAATGAGGATACTTAAGAAATTTAGAGAAAGTGATGCTTCTTATTATCAGCTGTGCCATCTTGTAAGACAAGGTGAGCAGCCCCGAGAAGGTCATCTTGTACTTGCCAATCTGGTTGAGGACCAGATGGGGGGAACCAATGGTTATGTTGATTGGATAATTCAAGTACACCGACAAGTCCAGCAAAATCCGTAGTATAGAGGTAATGTTCTCCCGTTAAATTTTTGTATTTATTTGATGATTGGAGGTTCGAAGAAAATTATCGGAACTGCTAAACGAAACTGATTTCGATGTTGCAGGATATTTATTAAGCTAATTGCATGCCTCATCTGTAAAGTAGTGGAGCCTTTGTTCAATATGGTGAATAATTTGAATTTACCCATGGGATCATCCCCTGCCCTAGAGTGGAGGCTGGTTGAGTTGAAGAAATGGGTGGTTACCATGCAAGATTTTTGGACAATTCGTTACTTCATCGCAGGATGCAATCATCAAAGGAGATGTACTTTAGTAGTCATATAATCTTTATTTTGCCGTCTTCATGTTGGGAAGAAACACGCATTAAATTTTTGTATGTGATATCATTTTCTTTACTTTGTTGTTAGCAATTTCCCTGCGCTGTTATAATTCCATATTTTTCCCCCTCCAGTCGGATTGTTTAGCCAGAGGACAGAGGTGGTGTGATAAGTGCACCATGCTTACAAAACATGTTGGATTTTTTTTGTTTTTGTTTTTGTTTTCCTGGTCAGATGTTGGATTTTGTTGATATATTTAACATTTTAATCGTAATACTTAAAAAGGTTATTTCTCTTTTTCTATCCACAAAATTTTCTACATGATATGATAAAAATTCATCCGAAACCACTATTTCAAGAATGTTCATGCTTCAAATGAAAATATTGGTAATATCATATTTTTCCTTTTGTTTCCTCCCCAGAAAACGGATCGTTAAATTTATAGTTTATATGCACTGAAACTTTAACCTATAGATTTGTATATATCATAAGATGACTAGACTTAATAAAAAGATTTAATTCCAACCTAATTATTTTCTATTATGTATATCTTCTTTATTTGGCCACAGTTAGAAAAAGGAGGGGGAAAACTTCACACATCTTGTATCATGCGGGTTTAAACTTACGATCATTTGGAAGCGCGCCAAAAATCTAAGTCAATTCAACTAACTCGTTGGTCTATTATGCACCATCCTCCTACAAGAATATCAAAGCTTCGGATGCCGAAGTTGTCTTTTGCAAGAAGTAGAGAGGAAAAATAAGGGAGGTTTTGATATTTTTCCAAGAGAATTTATTTATGTTATAATACTATGAAACCCTAGTGTGGATATTGAATATGTAAATTGAAATTATTTTGCCCTAATAACTATCGAGTAATGAATGATGCTGAACTATTTTTTAAATTAATTTTTTTATATATAAGTTCGAACTTGGGGCAAATAGATAAGTTCATTGTCTTGATCAATTGAGCCTAATAATATTAGAAGTCCAGCCATACACCATCAATAAAATAATTAAATGTACTATGTAGGAAAATAAAAATTATAATTTATGAAAATGTTTCTCTAAATTTACCATGATAAAAAAGAGGTTTGGATAGTTTTTAATTTTTTATCCAAATAATGCCCGCGGTTTGACCACTCCTGGTTTGACCAAACAGTATGAAAATCGCGGACTCGAGCAATATTAGCTAAACGAGAGTGGGAGAGAGCTTCAAATTCCTCAGAGTTCCAAAACCTTAAACCCAAATCTCTGAAAACCCTAATTAGTATCTGCAAGCCCCTTTCTCTGTGGAATGGGAAAGGGCCAACCAGAGCAACAGCAACCACGGATTTCAGTGAAAGACACAGTGTACAAGCTACAACTCGCTCTCCTCGAAGGCATCAAGACCCAAGACCACCTTTACTTGGCTGGCTCTATTATCTCTCGCTCCGACTACAATGACGTCGTCACAGAGCGCACCATAGCCAACCTCTGTGGCTACCCTCTCTGCTCCAATGCCTTGCCTTCCGACTCTTCTCGTCCCCACAAGGGTCACTATCGCATTTCGCTCAAGGAGCACAAGGTCTACGACCTCCACGAGACCTACATGTATTGCTCCTCACGCTGTGTTATCGAAAGCAAGGCTTTTGCTCAGAGTTTGGGCGAGGAGAGGTGCGATGTCTTGGATTTTGGAAAGGTTGAAAGGATCTTGAGGGCTTTTGGGGATGTAGGTTTTGATAAAGGTGAAGTGGGTTTCGGGGAGATTGGGGATTTGGGGATTTCTAAGTTGAAGATTGAAGAGAAGGTTGAAACGGGTATTGGGGACTTGGGGATTTCTAGGTTGAAGATTGAAGAAAAGAGTGAAACACATATAGGGGATTTGGGCGCCGTTGGTCCATCTAATGCTATTGAAGGCTATGTTCCACAGAAAGAGAGGATATCCAAGCCATTGGGTTCCAAAAAGAACAAAGAAGGTATGTGGGCTTGAAATCTTTATATGGGGTCTGTTGTTTTTGTGAATTTCATCAAATTGAATTGTATGTATGTTGAAGAGTCTAATCTAGTGCTTGCTCAGGTTGCTAGAATTCGACTGTTTCTTGGTTGTTGTTTTCTGTTAATGTTGTTAAAGTGATTCAGGAATGTTATATTGTAGGGTCCAAAGGTAAAGATGCGAAGATGAGCAGTGGGATGGATATAATTTTTAATGAGATGGATTTCATGAGTACTATAATCACTAGTGATGAATATAGTGTGTCAAAAATCCCGCCAAGTGTGGGGGAGCCTGATTTTGAAACCAAGTTTAAAAAATCAAAAGGAAAAGTTGGTCTTAACAAGAATGATTCTGTAAAGAAATCCAGACAATCAAAAGGGGGGAAAAATAAGAATGTCAAGAAAGATGATGTTTGCATTCGAGAGGTGCCTTCGACCTCAGATGCTTCACAAACTGTTTTGAATGGAAGCACTAAAGAAGAAAAAGAGGAGTTCATTGTTGAAAAGGCTGAGCAATCAGGTGAGGCCTTGCTAAGATCCTCTCTTAAACCTTCAGGGACAAAGAAACTTAATCGTTCTGTTACTTGGGCTGACGAGATGATTGATAGCACTGGGAGCAGAAACCTTTATGAGGTGAGAGAGATGGAACAGATAATGGAATACTCTGATGCATTTAGCAGTATGCACAAGCCTTCAGTGGAAAATAAAGTTGGTTGCTCTAATACCTGGTTTGATGAGAAGATTGATAGCACGAAGAGTAAAAATATTTGCGAGGTTAGAGAAGTGCAAGATGCTGATGTTTTAGGGAGTTTGGACTTGCAAGAAAATGAGATTTTGGAATCAGCAGAAGCCTGTGCCATGGCATTGAACCAGGCAGCAGAAGCTGTTGCATCTGGAGAATCTGATGTCAGTGGTGCTGGTATGTCATTGTGTGGAAGTGTAGTTAATAGGTAATAAATTACACTTGTTGAATTTGATATGTAATAGTGTTCTTTCTATGTGTCCTTTCAAATATCAGTTTCGGGAGCTGGAATTATTATATTGCCACGTCCAGATGGTTTGGATGAAGAAGAGCCTACTGAGGATGTTGATATGCTTGAATCAGAACAAGCTCCTCTGTGGCCAAGAAAGCCTGGAATTCCATGTTCTGATTTGTTTGACCCTGAGGATTCATGGTTTGATGCTCCACCAGAGGGTTTCAGCGTAACCGTGAGAGTGCATTTCTTTTTACTTCTAGAGGGGGGTGGGTTGATTTAATATCATTGTCAGGCTATTTTTCTGATAGTATGCAACCTTTCATATATTTCAGTTATCACCTTTTGCAACAATGTGGAATTCACTCTTTACATGGATAACATCTTCTACATTAGCGTATATATACGGGAGGGATGAAAGTTTTCATGAAGAATTTCTCTCAGTTAATGGGAGAGAATATCCTCCTAAGATTGTCTTGGCTGGTGGTCGCTCTTCTGAAATCAAGAAAACTCTGGACGAATCTTTTGCTCGGGCTCTACCAGGAGTTGTTTCCGAACTCAGGCTTCCAACACCAATATCTAGTTTAGAGCAAGGAATGGTATTGATTTTGAATCTTTTTGTGTTTTGTTTAAATTGTGATGAAATATTATATGAACGGACTTTCATTAGTTTGTCCCTTCTAGTCAAATATAAAAGATGCTGATTTGTTGTATAGAATTCTAGTAGCATCCTTTTTATAACCCACAATTGAAAATATATGTTAGTACTTATTTACGGTGGCTCTTGATGTGAGATAAACCAGGGTTATCATACGCATTGACATGTGCATAATGATTACCATGTTGGTTGTTTTCACACCTGTGATTTCAGTGTGACATGATTATGATAACTTATTTTTAATTTTGTATAAACATAATTCATTGTTTAGTATCATGATTCTGTTATGAACCTGTTTAATTGAATTATTTATTGTTTGGAAGCTGTCACTGAGAGGTTTCTGTACAGGGCCGCATGTTGAATACAATGTCCTTTATTGATGCGATACCAGCATTCAGAATGAAACAGTGGCAAGTGATTGTTCTTCTTTTCCTCGAGGGTCTCTCTGTTTGTAGGATCCCTGCACTCACTCCTCACATGACAAATAGAAGGATGCTGTTTTACAAGGTGAGGCTGAACACTCTTTTCTTTCTCATTAACTTATTTGTTTACAATGAGAATAAGATGGAGGTAAGCTGTCTTAGATTTTCTTATCGGCTAAATGTAAGGATGCATAGACTAATGATAAATTAATAATGATGTTAATGCCGATGATCATGTTGTCCAGTAATTAACATACTAAATTTCGGATTTTGAATTTTATATACTGGATAGTCGGGGGCTTTTTTAAACAAAAACCTTAAGCTGTACTTGCGATTTTGGTTTTGGCTAAATAGGTGCTGGAGAACACCCAGATAAGTGCAGAACAGTACGAGCTTATGAAGGATCTCATAATACCCCTTGGCCGAGCACCCCAATTCTCAGCTCAGAGTGGTGCCTAATGCCAAGGAACATTGACTTCAAACGGTGTCAGCCTGCATGCCATATACGAGGCCTAAAGCTGTCTTTGACGCGTGCAGCCGGAAGAAAGACTTGAAGTCTGAAGCTTTGTACATATCTCTTGCAGCCAGAAGAAAGACTTGGAAGTCTGAAGCTTTGTACATGTTTTCTGAATATTTAAAGGAACAAAAAATGTATAAAACTGAGAGATTTTCACATACTGAATTATTTAAATGTGTCATTATTGTTGGTCAAATTGTTGAAGGATTAGGATAAGGAGTTAATATGACAGCACGACTTTGTGCTAGCCACAATCTTATTAGTCTTGATTTGTTCATTAAGTTTGACTATTAGGCATCCAATTAGTGTCTTTGTTCAGATTCAGACACGTTGTTGGTCTGCAAGTTGGAAATTTTGGTTGTTATTATGAGTGGTTATCAATTCATGAGATCTGCTTAAGGTTAGGCCTCTTCTTTTAGCGGCAAAAGGTGTTGTGGCATATTCGCATGTTGGATTTTCACTCTGGGCGCTCCTCCTTGACAAAAAGGGCACCCTCCACAAAAAGACAGATATGCCCACCCAAAAAAGACATTATCCGGCGTTAGGTCTGTCTGATAAAAAATAGGGTAGAATTTTTCTGGGATTTGGACCTTTTATGTTTTATTTCTTTCTGTTATGCCAAAAAGTAATATATATATATATATATTTATTTATTTATTTTAAGAACAAAAAGTAATTGATTAATGTGAAGCAAAACCAGCTTGTGAAAATGTGGGTGCCCTTATGCAAAAGGTGCCAAAATCAATAACTTTTACAATTTGTTACTTTCCTGCCTTTTTAAAACTGTGTGAGAGTTAGTTCAGTTAGCAAGGGTATTGAGTTGGTTCTCTTCTATTCAAGTTGGAGCTTCTTTTGATAGATTATATTAATTTAAACTATCACTGGTATAAAAATAAAAATAATAATAAGAGAGAGTCTAAGAGCTTTTTAATATTTTTGTATAAAGTAATTACGAGTATTTATCCTTACAATTGAAGTCTTGTGTTCAATTATTTATCTTATGTATTTAAAAAAAAAACTTTAAAAAAAGAGGAAATTTAAAAGAAAGTTTGACTGGTCAAAAAAGCAAGGCACAGGCTTCTTATTTATGAGATTTTATATTTCTTATTTTAAAAACTGTATTAATATTTAATGTAAATAAATTATTAATAACTTGAAAAATATTGAGCCAATAAGAAAGGGTCCTTCTTTGACTGTCCCCAGCGCATCACAGCACCACCACACAAAAAAAGCAAAAATAAACAAAACACACAAACACACAAATCCAAAAGAGGAAACAGACCTAGATCCTCTCTGATCATGGATCTACGCCTCTGATTCTACAAGACGGGCTTAGTTTTTCAGATGATCCCGCCTTGAGCTTTGCCAATTATTGCTTAATCGGTACAATTTTCTTCCTCTGAGTATCTTCTCCTATAAAGCTCCTTTTTTATCTTTCCTTTTTTGGGTTTTTTCTGTGATATATTTGGTGGTTTTTGTTGGTTTCGTTTTGGGTATTTGGATCGGCTTGTTTTGGTATTCAGGATTAAGTGTCTGAACTCCCCTTTTCTCTATTTTTTATTATTATTTATAAATAAATGTTTTGTTTTGTTTTTTTTTTTGGTGGTAGGGAGAGAATGATTATGACTGGATATTCAGGTAGTTCATTTGTGTGAATTTTGGGTTGTATTGTTTGGCTTTAATTGTTGGATCTCGGGTTTCATGTTAATATGTTTATGGGTATGTATAGAAGGTCAAAGACTTGCCTTTTATTTGCTTCATCTCATTTGTGGGGTTCATTTATTGTTCTTTTTTGTGCTGTACATAAAATTTCCGTTGTGGCCTGTGGTTTACAAATTTTGATTTCTTCCTGTATTTATCTATTTTCTGGTAAATATGAGTTTAATTTTCAGCTAAGCTGAGTTGATCGGCTACAAATTTCCTGTTTTCTATATTTCATAAAACTTTACGTAGCTCTTAGTATGGATTGTGGATAATGGGTAAAGAAATGCTACTCAGATTGTACATATTGCAGTTTCATAGTCGCAATTTTAACTGTCACTGCTTAATTGATTGCAGTAGGTTGATGGTTGGTTTAATCAGGGAAAAACAATAAAGAGAGCAGAACAGGTTTGCAACGAATGGCTTCAGTGGGTGTAGCACCTACTTCAGGTCTGAGAGAACCCAGTGGTCATGCTGTTGGTGTGGATAAGCTGCCAGAGGAGATGAATGACATGAAAATTAGGGATGACAAAGTATGTAAGCCATTGGTTAAGTGTTTATCATAGTCTTTTCTCCTTACAGTTTATTTTTTATTTTTTGGATTATTAATTGTCTGCTATTGAATAGTCATGGTCTGCCTCACTGATGCAGGAAATGGAAGCCACAGTCGTTGATGGTAACGGAACAGAGACAGGCCATATAATCGTGACAACTATTGGTGGTAGAAATGGCCAGCCAAAGCAGGTATATTGTTTCTCCTGTGCACATTAGTCTCCAGTTGATGTAGACACTGATATTTTCTTTCCCCAGTTTATTTAATTGCATCTCTAACGGAGTGTTGTATCTTTTGTAATATTAGACAATTAGTTACATGGCTGAGCGTGTTGTCGGGCATGGATCATTTGGAGTTGTGTTCCAAGTAAGATTCTAGTCTTTTGCTTTATAATTCACTGTTGAAAATGTACGGCCCTTCAAATCAGTAGCAGTTTTCCTGTTATTGAATTCTAATTTTTTATGTGTACAGGCAAAGTGCTTAGAGACTGGTGAAACTGTGGCCATAAAGAAGGTTCTGCAAGACAAGAGGTACAAGAACCGGGAGCTGCAAACTATGCGTCTTCTTGACCACCCAAATGTTGTTTCTTTGAAGCATTGCTTCTTTTCAACGACTGAAAAGGATGAACTTTATCTTAACCTGGTACTTGAGTATGTTCCTGAAACGGTTCATCGTGTAATTAAACACTATAACAAGTTGAACCAACGGATGCCTCTGATATATGTTAAACTCTACACATACCAGGTATGATGTCAATGAAAGAATTTCATGTGTGCCTTTTCTTTTTTCCTTTGTGTAAGTTGCACTTGAAGAATATGGTGATGTTTTCTATGTTTCAACATTTTTTCCTTTTTAGAATACAATTTTACATCAATTGAGCAGTTTGTTGTATACTTTAAATATAGGTTAAGAATTCAACTGTTAGACTAAGGTCTTACTCCATGAGTCCAAGGCTTAGGCTAATTGAGTCTTAGAATTGTGTCTCAAAGCATGTTGTTTGTTCCCTGCCCTTGAGGGTTTATGTTTTTGTTAGCTGAGATTTGCCTCATATCATCCATATTTGGCAGATCTTTAGGGCGTTATCCTACATTCACCGCTGCATTGGAGTGTGTCATCGGGACATTAAGCCTCAAAATCTTCTGGTATGTACTTTGATTCTCTTATCCCTATATGCCTATTAATATGTAGTTAACCATATGGTTGTGTGCAGCACTGCCTTCCTCTGTGTGTGTGTGTGTGTGTGTGTGTGTGTGTGTGTGGAGGGATGGGAGTGGTTATGAAGTAAATAAAACAGCAAAGGTTTGAAATTTGGTTCATATTTTTTGCAGGTGAATCCGCATACCCACCAAGTAAAATTGTGTGACTTTGGAAGTGCCAAAGTTTTGGTATGCTTTGTTTTGTTGTTGTCCTTGTCTTCCAATTGTACTCATATTGGCTTTTGCTTCATTGGCGTATATTCTTGTACTGTATTATTATTGAGCAGGTAAAAGGAGAGCCAAATATATCTTATATCTGCTCTAGATACTACAGAGCACCAGAACTCATATTTGGAGCAACTGAGTATACTACAGCTATTGATGTCTGGTCTGTTGGATGTGTTCTTGCTGAGCTATTGCTTGGACAGGTACATGCTTTGCTCAATTGCATTTTCTGAAATATATGTTTTGTACAATTCTAATAGAAAGGAATTTTCTATTGCATCAGCCTCTGTTTCCCGGTGAGAGTGGAGTTGACCAGCTTGTGGAGATTATCAAGGTAAGTTTAACATCTTTATCAGTTCAGTACAAGTTACATATTTAATCTTAGGTATCAATGAATAGGGATAAAAGGATTGTTTAGATGCTTGTGTTGGACATGCATTACTCTCTGTACTTGGTGAAAATATGGCATCTTGAACTTTGATCTTTTATCGTGTGGTGATTCACTTCTTGCGTTTTCTCTTTGTAGGTTTTGGGCACTCCAACAAGGGAGGAAATCAAATGCATGAATCCTAACTATACGGAGTTCAAGTTCCCTCAAATCAAAGCTCACCCGTGGCACAAGGTATTATGAAGGAAGATATTAATGTATCATTTTATATTTCTTAAACCAGACAGCATATTTATATCTGTTATTTCCTTAGATATTCCACAAGCGTATGCCTCCAGAAGCTGTTGATCTGGTTTCAAGACTGCTGCAATACTCTCCGAACTTGCGGTGCACAGCTGTGAGTACAGGAGTTTTTTAATGTCCACATTGTTCATTCTTTCCATTTTTTTTTTCTTTTTACAAAACTCCATTAAGAAAATTTCATTATGTGCTAGTAATAGAAAATTCATTTAATTTTTTATATTCCCATTATCTTCATTTTGTTAATTTTTCAACCATGTTTCTATTTCTAACGCAGCTGGATGCCTTGACCCACCCCTTTTTTGATGAGCTTCGTGACCTGAACACCCGCCTGCCGAATGGACGTTTCCTTCCACCTTTATTTAACTTTAAATCTCACGGTATGATGCTGTTCTGAGAGACAATTTCTTTTTTCTTCCTCTAAGCTTTGTATCAAAGTTCTTACTCTTGGTCTATCAATCAGAATTAAAGGGGGTGCCTGTGGAGATTTTGATGAAATTGATCCCAGAGCATGCGAGAAAGCAAGTCCCTTTCTTGGCATCTGATTAGTTTGTGAGATGTGAGAAACCTCAAGTGTGGTCCCATATGGAAGCTATGTGTTCTCCTGGCCTGCTATTTGTCTCCATTATATTTAATGTACCTCAATGTATGACCTTGTTTTGTAATAGCAGATTTAGATGTATTCTATTGAATCTTGTATTGTCCAAACCTCAATGGGTATTATGATTGCCTTATCCCTGTATCCCCAGATTGTAACATCACATAGAAGACAAACAGCAGCATTTATCTAAATGTTTATCTGTATTTGTATTTCTAGAAGACAGACCAATGTTCTCTGGTTTCGTATTTCCAATGTAATCTAGTTGTTTGGCAGATAGTTTATTGAAGGCTACTTTCCTCTCATTGTAGTAGGAAAAAAGCAATTCCCATAGATTCTAAGTTGAAATCATTTGTGTCAACCTCAGCCTATGCAATTTTTAGACAATTCTGTCAAAGTGATGGATATCTCTCAACAATAAACCTTCCAATCCAAGTATTGGTTTTCTTGATTCCATCAAAGTGATGAGCCGGAATTTGCGTCAAGATGGCTTATGTAGTCATCCAAGTGGGTAATGCCAACGAAGCTTTTACATCACGGAAGGAAAATCAACTTCCCCCTCCTTTAATATCGCTTGTGAAAAAAAAATGTACAAATTTAACTGAACTTTTTTGTTTTTTTCTGTTTCTAGGTCACCAATTAAACTCCAAAAAACAAAGAAAGATTCAATGTTTCATATTAATTTTTTGTTTTTTATCTCTACCATTGAAAGCAAGCAGGATTTCTTCTAAGAGAAAAAAAAAAAAAAAAAAAAGTGAATCCACTTATCACCGTAAACAGTTAAAACTGAAGAACTCTGTGGACCAAAAAGAAAATTTTTCTGTCAGCCGGAAGGCCCAAAACCTATAAATAGTTAGAAACCTCGAATTCGATAAAAAGAGAGAGAGAGTTGCAATGCCGTTGGGGAAGTATTACTGCGAATACTGCGACAAGGAATTCCAAGACACCCCATCCGCCAGGCGACGCCATCTTCAAGGTCTCCAACACCTCAGAGCCAAAGCTCAATGGTACGACTCCTTCAAAGGTATATAAATACAACCATTATCTTCTGCTTTTGAGCTTTTCTTTAAGTCATTTTCCTTTGCTTTCTCAGCTACCAAGCATCCCTCTATGCATTTCTATGTATAATCACAACTCTGTTTGCCGTTGATTGCAGATCCCAGTCATGCTTATACGGAGGGCTTGACAAAAGGGGTTTGCAACCGCTTTGTAAAAACGGTATCGCTTTCTCCTTATCGCATTTTCATTGATTACCCACGTGATTTCACTACTACTACTATAATGGGTTGGATCCAGATTTTGATTTTTCCTTTAATCAACCCAATTAATTTGGTCAGGTGTTGACTCTGTTGAATAATGTGTTGGAGGCAGAGTTTGCTTTGATAGTATACTTGGTTTTGAATTGATTTTGGCTTTGGATTTATATGTTTTGGTTTCTTGTTTATTGTCAATTTCTTTTTCTTTGGCATGGATTGTAGGGATTTTGCCCATACGGGGATTCTTGTAGATATCTTCATCCCAAGAACAATCAGCAGAATATGGTTACTCAAGGGGCACCAGGTAAAGATACCTGAAATTGAAAACAATGCCCCTTGTGTTTTTTTTCTTCTTAATGTGAGGGAGAAGGAATTAAATATGTTTTCAGTATCTAATTCAAGAGTTGGAATGTGTTGACAGGTTTGATTGATAATAATCAGTCTTCAACTTTTCAAGAGAACCAGTTGGTGGGGGGCAGCTCTTTGCCAGGTAACTTGAAATGATATGCTGCTTTAGACTTGAGACAGTTGGTAGGTGACCATTGCTGTCTTAGTTTTTGTTTTTAACAGAATTTATTTCTTCCTTTTGATTCACAGATGTGGTGGTCAGAGATAGCATGGGAATGTCATGGGGCAATCTACCTCCATCTCTAATGCCTCCTCCAGAGGGTGGATATCCGCCGCTTCCTTTTGTGGACTGGGGATAAGTCCTCTATGTCTTTCGGACGCCATTTATCTAGCGCTTGTGCTACCGATACAGATCCTTATCTAGTTCCTGATTTCTTTCTTTTGATCTAGTTGACATGTAACATGTTACTAGTAAAGTTGTATGATGAGATATGGATTGTCATCAAGGCTTGTAGGCTTGTAGCTTGTGGTTTATAGTATTGACTAAAACATTTCCTTCATATAATTCTTCTACTAAAGAGAATGTGTTGTGTCTTGTGCTATAAAGTTCATTTTTTCACTCACATGGATGGCAAGCTGCTTGTTTTGTCTGAATTGTCCAACTGTTTATGCTCTAAACTTTTGGAATGCCAAATAATATTTAGAGAATGCTAAACCCTAAACCCTAAACTCTCTCCTTTTCTCATCCTGCTATTTGTTGTGCTTGTAGTGTTTGCCATATTTTTGTTTCAAAATAAACACTACGGTTCCACAAAACACATTACTCGTGTACATGTTTTTTAAACCATGTTCATCAATTCCTGCCCAAATTATAGAGATCCATTGCCTTCCCTTATAATCTGGCCAAAATGTGATATTGTTGAAAAGGTAATGCGTATTTGTGTAGATGTAACTACACAATTTTAGAAAACTCAAGAAACTACAAACTAGAAGATGAAATGTCGGCAACACAAAAAAAAAAGAAAAAAGTAAAGAATATTCTAGATGAAGCCACACACTTGTGGCCGGAGAAAACAACAAGGCGGTAGAACATGATGGCTAAACAATAGCTACAAAAATAATATTGTACAATATAGAAGTTTCTAGTAAGGGCACTTCCAGCCTTTTGCCTGGGCAGGACAGGGTTTATCCCACAAGAAGGCTCCAACGCACAAAGGCAAGCCTGGACAAGGCTTGGGGCCCACTAATCTGGGCAAGCCCTCAGGCACAGTCAGCCAATGTTGTTGCATGGGCAATTGATGTAATGCTGCCGTCGGCAATCAATTTAAATAACAAAAAATTGAAGGAAAAAAAGAAGGGAAAAAAAATCATTTATTTATTTTATTTTATTATAAATAACTAACTATATTCTTTACTTCTCATACCAAAACTCTATATAAATTCATCTCTTTATATCTCATGTGAATAGTGGTTGCCTTTAAGTTGCCATGACAATGGGTGGAAACACAACAAGCCTTTAACAAAGGATGCCACTATTCATGTGAATAGTAACAGCCTTACCTCCAATTACCCTTTGTCATGACAAATGGGTGGAAGTGCTCTAAAAGCCACCACAAAAGGGACTAGAAAAAGAAGCTAGTCGGTGGACTTGTTGCTGTTGGCAAAGATGCCTATAAATAGGCATGCAACCCACAATGGGATGTGGAGTCAACAAAAAGAACTCCCAAACGATGTAAGGGTCAACTAATACAAGTCCCAATCTATGTGGGAACAAGCTACCCAAATCTAAGCTAGTAAGCTAGCAACCTAAACTAGCTAGCTAGCTATCTAGCTAATCAACTAAAGGTGGTGGGAGTTAATCACTACAACACCCAACCCAATCCACGAGGGAGCTACATAAGCTACCCAACCTATGGAAGAAGCTTGAAGACGAGAGGTCAAGCTAGTGCCAAATAGCCCAAACTAATCTAAATCAAGTGTGGTTGCCAATAAGCCAATAAGTTAAGAAGGAGGCCAATCACCCTACATCAAGCTTTGTACTATTCTCCTCCAATGTAATAAAATCACTTTGTTAAACTATTGTCCCATTTTTCTAAACCCCTTCACCCAATAATCTAACAAGTGGTATCAGAGTGTCACTAAATCCCTTCACACATAAACCAACAATGATATCACAAACACTCATAACAACACCACCTAAATTCCAACAGATATCTTCCTTAGAATTCAAATTTCATCATCCAAACGCAACAAATGCACGTCTCAGTTGCTCTCCCATTCCACGAATATGAAATTTAATTTAGACATTGTTTGCTAAAGATTCATTCAACATTCAATATTGCAAGAAGGGATTATAGTTTCGTACACCAAAATAGGTATATAACATTTTGTTTCCTTGGAAGTTGAAACCAAGAAAGAAAAAACTCTAGGGAATTAAGAAGAGAAGAGCTTTGTCTTCATGTAGCACCTAATCTTGTTTTGAAGAACACGAGAAGAAATGAAGGAGGTTGTTACACTTGGAAGTTGGAACTTGAAGGTTGAATTTGGGATGGGAGTGAGATGTGGCCGGCCCACAATATATGGACGCGCCAAAGAATATGCCATAAAATGCAAGTGCAAATAATGAATTATGAAAGTTAACCTAGGATTTGTTTGGTAATGCTTATACCAAACAATACAAGAAAGGCACAGTTGAGGTGAGAATGAAACTAATGCCTAATTCTGTGCCAAGAGAGAAGCCATAACTTCAGAAAGTGAAGCAGAAAATGGAGAGACATAAGCCATGAATCTTGGGACTGAATCACTAAATGGACGCTGTTTGACAAATGACTTTTAAAATCCAATCCGAAAAATAATTTTAAACAAAGCAGAAAAATAAAATAATTCAGGTGTTATGAATAGATATACGTATAATAACACGAGTAATCCCATATGGTGGTGCGACGGTCATACCAAAGAGTTTCTCGTTATTTACGGGTCATTATCTACTCCTATATTGAATTGATATGAAACAAGTGTAGTTGAATTGATATGCTGGACCCTTGAGAATACTTTCCTATTTTCCCTTTAAAACCCCAAAGCAAATTCCCTCTTTGACTAAGCCGCATGTTACTTCCTTTTGAGAATAGGTCTTAGTTTTTCTAATATTCCTATTTTTCCTTTCCTTCCTAAATAAATATTATCTTCCTTATTTTTGGAGGAGTCCCTTGGCCTATAAATACAAAGCGTTAACCTAATAGCCAGGGCATCTTTTTCCACCATCGTCTTCTCTACCATATTTTTCCACCAACTTTCATTCAACCAGAGAAATATCAGAGGAAGCCAAGAATTTGCTGCTGCATTATTTGAGGAGCTTTTGAAGGTGTTCCTGTGAAGATTCTGAAGATCAAGTCCATCGGCCAAATTGGTTTTATGACAATAATTCTCTTGTTTATATTTTCTTCTGTCATGAACTAATTTCCCTTGCTAGGGCTACGATGTAGCCTAACCTTGAATACTTAATTTCTATCGTTATATTAATTTCTGATTATTATCTCATGTTGAGTATTTGTTACTGTTCTTAATGATTTAAATATCTAGCTAATATTTAATTGATGATCCAAGCGGAGACCGAGAGGAGATGTTTGGTGTTTGCTTCTTGTAACAAATACCATGACTTGAATGAGTGCCCGAGAGGGACTAACATGACTCATGCAATTTTCTTGTAGGTTCTCATAGAACTTAATGGGTTCTTGGTTTTCTAAATCCGTTGCTCGAGAGAGAATGGGTTGTTAATTGAGAATACTTTTGGTTGAGCCCGAGATGGGATATCGAATGAATTAGGAGAAACCAACTGTCAACATGGATAGTAATTAGGGTTAATTGGCTATAAGAATTAAGTAGAATTGGTTATGGTGAAGTCGGATGCTCTAGTGTCTCATCATCTTAATTTTCTATTGTTAATTAAATTGTTATTTTTCATAATTGTTTTAGTTTTCTTAAAATTAATCAATCTTCTTAATCAACTGTTCAAATAAACTTATGCATTAATCATAATTAGTAGTTAATAGGAAATTACAGTCTTCGTGGGAACGATACTCTACTTATTTCTATATTACTTGTATGGATTGTGCGCTTGCAATAATTTCACAACAAAAGGCAACTCAAAAGCCTGTGTTACAAACATCACAGTGAGTGACTCAACCATCAAGAATTCAGACAACGGCGTTCGGATCAAAACTTGGCAAGGCGGCTCCGGCAGTGTATCTGAAGTAACCTTCAAGGACATCCACATGGACATAGTTCTAAATCCTATTATCATAGACCAGTTTTACTGCCTCAGCAAAAAATGCCCTAACCAAACTTCAGCACTAATGATAAATAGTGTTCGCTTCTCAAACATTAAGGGCACATATGACAGTCGAAAGCCTCCTATGCATCTTGCTTGCAGCGACTCAATGCCATGCAAAAATCTCACCCTTTTGGGCACAGACTTGGTTCCTGCTCAGGGAGGGGCTTATTTGGATCCATTCTGCTGGAAAGCTTTTGGCCCTAAGGACACATTTTCCACTCGACAAGTCCCATGCTTGATGAAGGGTTACCCCAAAATGTTGCAACATGATTTTGACAGATCATGTTTTTAGAATTTGGGTTACTCGAAAAATAGTGTCTCCAATAAAATCATTTGGACCACATCTTTAACAGAAGCGTAGAGGCAGAATATCCCACCTTTATTAGTGATGTGGTCATCAACAGTGATTCGTGTAACATTACTGGTTTATCTTCCAACCATTTTCAGTAACTTTGAAAGTGGTTCATGTACTCGGTAACTTTAAGATGTGTCTCTAATGAGAAAAGTGGTCTTTGGTCTTCTAATTACTTTGATTTGCCGGCCCATTTCAGAACTCATTGCAAATCTCCAAGAATTTCTTATTGGATGATATTATTATACGACGTCTTTATTTAGTTTTGTGAAAATATAAATTATACATTAATTATTTATGATGACAAAATTATGCCTATTAGCATCACTTGTTTGTGAGCACAGAATTTTGGTTTTGTCCTTACCCTTTTTGTTCTTTTCTTTCTTAGCTGCCTTGTAAATTCTGTGATTCTTTCATGAAGTCTTAGCCTATAACATAAACAATTGCAGCCGCGCGGTTATACTCTATAAAAACCATAATCAGAATTTCTCTTTTTTAATTACTTTAATTATTGTTTACTTAGTGAATAATTAGTATTTAAGAATTTTATTAAATTTAAATTTTTTAAAAACTAGATACTATTTATTAAGTAATATCATTTATGATGTTAATTAAAATATTTAATACTAATTATTCACTAGAGAAATAATAGTTAGAACATAATTACTAACTAGCCTCTCTGCACGCGCTTCAGCGCGTGCGAGAGGTTTTTTTAAAAAAAATTTAAATTTATTTTAGAATTAAAAAAGATAATGGATATTTGTGTTCCATAAAAATAGGACCCATTATTTGAATTTTCTTTTAATTTTAATTTTTTTAATACGAAAAATTGTGAATTTACCATATTATCCTCATTTAATTAATAATTTCAATTCTTAATGTTTGCATTAACCAAGGGCATTTTCTGGTATTTTGAATGTTTCACCATTCTTTGCCTTTTGCTTTATATATATAGATGAAAGGAATTAAATCAAGGCTAAGATATAATTTAATTACTGAAAAGATTTTTTTTATTTTAAATTATTGACCTAAAGATACTAATCGCTAGACGGTCTTTTTTTCCCACGTGGCGCCTAATCGCTAGACGGTCTTTTTTTTATTAAAAAAAAATCGTATAGCCGAACGGCTATACTCCGTGTTTTAAATTTTTTTTAAAAAAATAGACTTGTGTTGAAACGTGGCGCCTAATCGCTTGGGGGTCCTCTTTTTTATATTAAAAAATGGTATAGTCATTCGGCTATACTCAGTCTTTTTATTTTTATTTTTTAAAACGTATAGCCGCTTGGCTATACTATTTTACACGTGGGCACCTAGGCGCTGTGCGTTTGCTCTGTTTTTATTTTAAAAGAATAGTATAGCCGGTCGGCTTTACTCCTTTTTTTAAAAAAAATTTATTTATAAATTGTCTTTAATAAATAGTATAGACGTAATACATTCGTGTTCTATACACGTCTCACGTTTTTTAAGAAGCAAACGTACAATAGTTGTATTATACATATACGTACGCATTTCTAACTTTTAATACACTTATTTTTTAAGACACACAAAATTCACGTATTATACAAATAATTCTCACATATTATTGAATAAGAATAACATATGTTATAAAAAATATATTGAAATATTATATAGTGGAATATTAATATCTACTTTGGATATGTTGAAACTAGCAAATTATTTTTTAAATTATTTTTCATTAAATAGTATAGCCGTTCGGCTATACCTTGATACCACTATTTCTTTAAAATAGTATAGCCGGGCGGCCATACTTATTTTGCCTAATCGCGAGAGGATCTTGTAAAAAAAAACTAGTACAGCCGCAGGGCTATACTCTGTGTTTTCAATTTCTTAAAAAAATAGACTTGTGTTGACACGTGGCGCCTAATCGCCGGGGGGTCCTCTTTTTTTTATATATTAAAAAATGTATAGCCGTGCGGCTATGCACATTTGGAAACTGTTAAATCCGAGCTAGACTGCAGTTTATTTTCATTACCTGTTTAATTATACAATTTAAGTAATTGCACATTTGCTGTCAAACAGACAGAACCTGGCTTCTACCTATTAAAAAGGTTACTCAAGAACAGTAAAAAATTGAAGGAGCTTTTCCTATAAATAGGCAAATCTTATGTTTTGGTTCTATTCAAAATCAAGCTTAAGCTAAAAGATATGAAAGTCTCTCAGATATTTGTTCCCCTCTTCATTGTCTTGTCAGTTCTTATAATTCTTGCCATTCAAAATACAGTTCATGCAGCTAATGTACACTTTCACAAGCTACCTAGAAAATCAGAATCACCCCCACATTCATCAAAAATCACCCCCATCACATTCATCAAAGTCGGAATCACATAAATCAAAATCAAAATCAGCATCACATAATTCATCAAAATCAGCACCACATTCACTTCCACCTGGTGTGGTTGCTTGTGATGCCAAGGTCTTCAGCGCACGGGGCGTTTGGTGCCGCAGGGGACAGTGTCACTGATGACGCACAAGCATTCAGTAAGGCTTGGGATGCCGCTTGCCAGATCGGAAGATCCTCTGTAGTTTTTCTTGTTCCTGATAAATATTCCTTCCTTACACAAAGTAGCCTATTCAAAGGGCCTTGTAAATCTTACCTACTGTTTCAGGTAATTATGTGACATTATGTATGTTACTAATTAAAAAGAAGAAATTTTTTTTGCATAGATATATAAAACTGATGGAATTCTTGTCTGAAACGTGAAGCTTGATGGGAGGATTGTGGCTCCTAGTGGACCCAATAAATGGTCATCAAGAAATAGTAAATCAGATTGGATGGACTTCTATGGAATCCATGGCATGACAATGCAAGGAGGTGGGCTTATAGATGGAAGAGGAGAAAAATGGTGGAATCTCCCCTGTACTTCAGTAAGGTAGCTTTTTCTATACTAATTAATAAAACGGCAGAAAGGAAGTGGCTGTGATCATACCCCCAACGTAAGGCATAATCACAACTCGAAATTCGATTTTTGAAGAAAATGAAAGGCGATTGCACCGCGTGCATTTGAATGAAGAAACTGTTGTAATGTTCCGTTTTGTACTTTTTCATAATGCAGGCCCTAAGATTTTTGAAAAGCTCTAACTTGAAAGTTCAAGGGATCGGTGTTCAAAGCAGCCCCAAGTTCCATGTCTGCTTTGATGATTGTCAAAATGTCCGATTAGAGTTCATCAGCATAAACTCACTGGGTGATAGCCCGAAGACCGATGGAATTCACATAGAGGATTCCAACAATGTGGAAATACACCATTCAAGAATTTCACCTGGTAAATAATTCTACAAGATCTTATTAATTCTTCATTAATTAAGTACCAGTAAGCAAAGCTGATTAGTTCTCAACAAATGAACTATGCAGGGGATAATTAATTACCTAAACCCCCTAATGCAGGTGATAGTAGTCATGATGTGGACATAACGAATGTAACTTGTGGTCCAAGTCATGGAATAAGTTCCTCTTAATTTAGTTAGGCTTCTATTCCAGTAATTAAAAGATTAATTAAGATTTAAGACCAAAACTTAGTGACTCATATGATTATTCTCTTCTTGGTTTGCAGCATTGGTAGTTTGGGAAGAGACGAATCTGAAGCCTGTGTGAAGAACATCACAGTGAGACTCAGTGATCAAGCAATCTGATAATGGCCTTAGGATCAAAACATGGCATAGTGGATCAGGAGCTGTGGCCAAAAATAACCTTCAACAACATAGAAATGGACAAAGTCAAAAACCCAATTATCACCAACCAATACTATTGCCTCAAAGACCACTACCCCAATCAAACTGCTGCCCTCAAGATATATGATGTTTCACATGCACAGCACATACAATGTGAAAAACCCACCTGTGCATCTTAATGCAGTGACTCAGTTCCATGTACAAACATCACACTTTCTCAGGTTCAACTGCACCCAGCAGCGCTGCTCAGGGAGATGGTGAGTTGAATTTGGAACCCCCATTTTGCTGGAAGGCTTACGGGATCATCGAAACACGTGTCACGAGGCCACTGAGGTCCTGTTTGATGGGTGAACTTCCTAAAAATAATTTGTTCTTCAACAGGATTCTAATAAGCGGTGTTGAAGATGCTGTCACGGTTAATTTGGTCATAGGTCTGGACGAAATCTGATCCTGCAATGTGCTAAAGTGTTCATTGCAAGGGAGTTGTACTTAGGAAAATGAATGTTATAGAACAAACCTTTTCCTTTTTTGATTATTAGGAAAACAAAAACTTTTCCAAACTGAAGTTATCCAAATTATGGGCGGTATCAGTTGAAAATCTGAACAACCCCCTTCTCACTTTCATGAATATATGGTTAATTGGATTCTTCAAAATTTTACTTTTTACTTTTTACCTAGATAGCAACAAGATAAAAACTGTAGAACACCTTGAGAGGCCATGCAGTTGACTGGAGAACAGATGGTAAATAACTAATAAGGCCCTTTGGAATTAAAAAAAAAAAAAAAAACTTATTGTTCAATTCGTCCAATCAGTTTTCTGTCCCCATTGGCCATGCTTAGGCTGGTCAACTTTCTTAGAATAATAGACGGGCTGATTTACATAATTTATAAATCATGTGGGCCTTGGGTGGGTTGCCATAGCCTGCTAGCACTGCAAGCAAATCAAAATTCTTGGCGTTTCTGCGAAGCTCTGGACCTGTTCTTTTACTTATTTCATTGCTGCTTTTTTATACTTAAAGATGTGCCTCATTCACCTCAACATTTTGAGGACTGAAATTGTCTGAACCAAGTGACCCTAATTCAGACATTCAAGAGAGAATGTCGACATAAAGAAGTGTCTGCTTCAAGAAGATAAAAGGACCTCACCAGCAGCCAGAAGCTACTATTGGTTTGGTGGGTCAGTGGATTGAGTTTCTTCAAAGCATGAAGTTTGCTTTTTGTTGACCTCATAATAATCCCAAAAGAAATATGATTTCATTTCTGTCTTTTTCTGTCTTCTTCAAGACTTTCAATCCCATCATCTATAATGCTTGGCTGCAAGCTATACGTATGTAGGGAAAACCTTCCAAAAATGGCTAATATCATTGCTTTTCTTTTTTCAGGCCTTTGCATCATGCTATACAACTTCTTTTTTATTTTATTTTTATTTTTTACAAGCAATTTTATGGAGGGGGAATTAAATCTAGAATCTCGGGTGTAGAGGCTATTGGTTATTACAAACAAAACCAAAATGGGAGTTTTTGATACAAGCAATATTGGGGAGGAGAAAATCAAACCTAGGACCTCGGGTGAAGGACAATTACAACTCCCTTGTCATGACTCATGCTAGCTATACAACTTCCAGTTTCACAACAAACTGCCATTTTTCTGATGAAATGGGTGAATATAATCATGGAAAAACCAAAATGGGATTCATTTAAAGATCCCAAAGCAACAACTTTTCCTGTCCAAAATGGGTGCACATAATCATTCAAATGGTAAACCACTCAAAAATCTCTTTAATCCACCAACCTTTTCTTTTCTTCTCTTGGCCGGCTATAGCTCCTCGCATGCAGACCCTTCTTCACATTGTGCCCAAAAAGCCAAAGCAAGCTCTCTCTAAATGGAACTGGTCGGTCTCACAACATGCATTATTGAATGGTGTTAGGCGTGGACTGACCTTCAAAAGTAGCTTCCCACTAAAACTTTCGAAGTATGAAAATGACGTACTTATTTCTAAGTATGAAATGGACGTACTTACACTCACTCTGCTGCAGCAATAGCCTCTTATCCCAAAGATTGTAGACTTGTAGCGTTATCTCTTGCAAGTTGTTTGGTGCTCAAAGTGGTCACGTACTGTATAAATCTTAACTCTTATGGTGCATTCAACTTCCTATCGTGGGTGCCTTGCTTCTACAGTTCTATTTTGACCCTACAATGCCTAGCTGATGACACTGACAATTTGCCTGTCAAAATCCTTGTTGCCAGTTGCACTCTTTGAAATCCAACAGCATGAATTTGGCTATAAACTCTAGGACAATAGAAGCACTTTATTTCTATAAGTAGCTAAAAGTTCTTTCATTCCATTTGCTCCACATGCACCTAAGTGAAAGCAAATGCTGAACATGATATTTGCTTGGGTACTTGTTATTCAAATTTTTTTCTTCTCTTTTTGTTTCTTCTTTCCTCCGATACACGGCAGCCTTCAAAGTACTGACACTAAACATGATAAGGGTTTGCATCTGATGTCTCGAATTTCATTGCCACCTTCTCCGGCACCAGAGGCTGTTAGCCCAAGCTACAATCCTACCACTATTTTCAATGTAAGATCTTATGGTGCCATTGGGGATGGTGTTACTGATGACACACAAGCATTCAAGCTGGCTTGGGACACGGCTTGTCAAACTGAAGATTCAGAAGTTCTTGTTCCTAAAGGTCATACCTTTATGATACAGTCTACAATATTCACAGGGCCATGTAAACCTGGCCTCAAAATGCAGGTAATTAATCTAGGTCTCCTCTTAAAGGCTGGAACTTTATTTAAATTTGTTGGAATTTTAGGATGTGTGATGAGTGTTTATGATACCATTGTTGGTTTATGTGTGAAGGGGTTTAGAACAATGGGACAATAGTTAAACAAAGTGATTTTATTACATTGGAGGAGAATAGTACATAGCTTGGTGTAGGCTAATTGGCCTCCTTCTTAGCTTATTGGCTTATTGGCCACCACACTTGATTGAGACTAGTTTGGGCTATTTGGCCCCAGCTTGAGCTCTTGTCTTCAAGCTTCTTCCATAGGTTGGGTATCTCACATGTAGCTCCCTCGTGGATTGGGAGTCGTACACACCACCTTTAGTTGATTAGCTAGATAGCTAGCTTTGTTGCTTAGTTTCCTAGCTTTTCTAGCTTAGGATTTTAGGCAGCTCTTGGCTCCCTAATAGATTGGGAGTTCTTTTTGTTAGACTCCACCTTGTTTCATTGCATTGCATGCCTATTTATAGGCATTCTTTGCCGACATCACCACGTCCACCAACTTGGCTTCTTTTTCCTCCGGCCACAAGTGTGTGGCTTATACTAGAAACTTATATATTGTACGATATTTATTTTTGTGGCTATTGTTTAGCCATCATGCTCCACCGCCAGAGTCTAGCAACATGAGTATTCTTGAGTTTTCTAGAATTGTGTAGTTACATCTACACAAATATGCATTGCTTTTTCAACAAAATTCTTTGAGAGACAAAGATAAATTTGGTAACTTTTTTGTCTTACCGAAATCTAACGTGTTCGTTGACTGGTTGATGGGGAAGATTGATGGGACACTAATGCCACCAGATGGACCTGATTCATGGCCAAGAAATAACAGCAAGAGACAATGGCTTGTTTTCTACAGAATCAATGAAATGTCAATGCAAGGTACTGGTGTAATAGATGGGAGAGGAGAGAAATGGTGGAACCTTCCTTGCAAGCCGCACAAAGTAAGCATCTTTGTTATTCTTTCACAGCACCATTGGTTTTATTTTATTACTCTTAGGCCAATTTCTCACAATGTTCTTTTATATATATGCAATGGAACAGGGTTTTACTGGAACAACACAGCCTGGTCCTTGTGATAGCCCAGTTGTAAGTCACAGTAAAAAAATTTCAGAACTTGTGAAGTAAGCATTGGTCAACTTTGGTGGAAATATTGTTTACATATGAACTTTATGTTGCAGGCCATAAGATTTTTCATGAGCTCTAATCTGAGTGTGATAGGACTCAAAGTTAAGAACAGCCCCCAGTTTCATTTCCGGTTCGATAACTGTCAAAACGTCTACATAGAATCACTTAACATAAAAACACCTGCTCTAAGTCCCAATACAGATGGAATTCACATAGAGAACACAAACAATGTGAAACTATATAATTCAGTCATCTCCAATGGTAATTACTAATTACACAACAGAAGCTTCCAATTTGTTGTCCATCGTGCAATCTCTCAAATGCTTACCTTGCTCTTTGGTTATTGACACTTCATGTAGGTGATGACTGCGTATCAATTGGAGCAGGTTGTTATAATGTGGAGATTAGGAATATTACTTGTGGTCCAAGTCATGGAATAAGGTACATCCACTGCTTCAAAGCACATATGGATGGTTTCTAAAGTTCCATTATTCTCCAAGATTCACTCAACCCAAATCCTCTTTCTTCCCATGTAGCATTGGAAGTCTTGGAATTCGCAATTCTCGAGCATGTGTTTCGAACATTACAGTTAAGGACTCAATCATCAAGCACTCTGACAATGGGGTTCGAATCAAAACTTGGCAAGGTGGATCAGGGTCTGTGTCAAGAGTAACATTCCAAAACATTCACATGGACACCGTTCGAAACCCGATTTTGTTAGATCAGTACTATTGCCTCACCAAGAAATGCCCTAACCAAACCTCTGCAGTTCACATATCAGATATTTTGTACTCAAAGATAAAAGGTACATATGATGTGAGAAGCCCACCTATGCATTTTGCTTGCAGCGACTCCATGCCATGCACAAATCTCACTCTCTCTGAAGTGGAACTGCTTCCTGCCCAAGGAAAATTTGTGTCAAATCCAATTTGCTGGAGTGCATATGGAACAGTGCAGACCCTTACAATTCCACCAGTTTTCTGCTTGTTGGGGGGCACTCCAGAAATGTTGCCACAGAATGGTAAGGAAAGGTGTTAACCAATCAAAAGTAAACTGAGATACATATCAAAGAAATATAGCTATTCTAAACGAAATTACAAGTAATTAAGAAGTCCAAGAGTCTGTTATATATGGTATATGGTGTAGTAGAATGCTTTATTTTTATGTTTTGTTCTTAATATCCAAGAGCTTGTAGATAAGCTAGAAATTTGGTTTGTACTTAAATCTAGTGCCTTTTCAATCTCGTTTAAATCCAAGTTGTGTTCAGTAATCAAATTAGTAAACATCAAAATTATATTCACATAATGTGGAGTTTACTTCTAACACAGCTGGCGTTTCATTACGGCTTCGTAACTTAGCAATTGTTGCTTGTTTTTCATATATTGTAGTGTTGGGTTGAATTGGTGCAATCAAGTTTGTTGTGGCTTTTACATGAGTTATCTAATTGCTCATAGTATTTTAGGGGAAGTAAAACAAACGTCTACCCCAAAAACACAGAGAAAAATACATTCTCAGTGAAAATGTGACAGCAAAACCTGTTGCAACGGTGTTTCGTGGGTTTTAGTAGCGAAAGAGACCGTCTTTAAGCGCTGCAAAAGAATGTATTATTCGCAGTTTGAAAGACCGCCGTTAAAAGTCGGCAGAATATTGAACGCTTCTCCTTGTGCAGAAATTATGTAGTTTTGAGATGCGCAAAAATAAAAAAATTATTATGCTAGAAATAACAAAATTATGTAGCCTTCACAGAACATACCCTGCATAATGCATACGAGATCATAATTCGGAAACAAAATTATTATACTATAAATAACAACCAGAGCGTATTAATGAAAGAGCAACAGAATCATGACAACCAAATAATTTAGAGGCCAAAAGCATAACTCTCGACGATTCATCATTCATCAGAAGACACTGTGTCTGAATTTCCCCTCTTGGGACAAAATAAAACAATAAGCTAGAATTATATGAATAAAATTTGGATATTAGGAGTTGCAATCCTATTTTGCCAATGTTACGAAGCGAAGCAATGGATGTGAATGCCAAAAGAAAAGGGTGAGTCATACAAACTATCACTAATAAACATAGCAGTAGAGCAGAAAAAGGTACATGCACAATTACAAAAGAACTTTGTGGTCATAATTCATGTCTGCATATGCCTGCCTGGGGGTGGGTAGGCAACAGCCTCCACTAGTTTATAGTGAACCATTGGACTTATGGTGAAACTGGGTTGAAAAGGAATTCAGCAAGAAAATAAAATGACAAAACCAAAAGTTGAAAGTTTACTTTCTTACATAGGATTTTATAAATTTCGAGGCCGTCCATATTGTTACATACCCAAAAAATTGAGCTTTACTCATTAGTGATGAATGTTACTCATTACAAAATTCTTAAGTCATTCGTTGAAATTTTGACAAGTTACATGAAGAGAGACGGACTTTCAAAAACTTTTAAGTCATTTCTTAAATTTTTGAGAAATCAAACAAAGAGAAAGACATACTTAAACAATATATACTACCGGAATATGCAAGTTTTTTCTCTGCTCAGTGATGTTTTTAGATTGGTCCATCTAATGGGGGACCATAGAGCACCATTATAACATCTAGCATAATAGGTCATACAGGACCACATCACATATATCTCTCGACAGAGAAAGCACTGACTTTTGGCAATTCTAGATGCAACCTCAGAGTGCCAAGTAATTGCCATACCCATTACTATGAAAATAGTAGCGGTTTGTTAGTCATTCATTGTGCATCATACCTTATCTCCACAGAGGAAAGTTTTTCTCCCACTCTTATGAACTCAAGCAATTGTTCTGCTCTCTTTTGACTTTCTTGCTCTGTTTTGGATCCTCCCCTGTTTTTTGTATATGGCAAATCTACTCATTTGATTTCTGTTTCTTCACCTTATGTACTTTTTTCTTTTCTTTTAATCCAATAATATCACATTGAAGGAGATGCACATAACACAAGTATTAGCAAGCTCCATGAGCAAACTGGGATGTCATTCACATACTGGATTGAAAAATTTCGGCAAGTTACCGGAACCTGCTGGAAAACACTTATGGAAAAATACATCACAATTAAGAATGTTCTTTCAATACAGTTTCGCTTTGATTACACTTCCTGATTATTCAAGCATTTCCATTTATGAAGCGTTGATCCACCTTAATAAACGTGGCAACTTCATACTAGCTTTTCGATCAAGCTCTTTGGCATACAGATATGGTTGGATGATGATGGACTGCTAATTTAATGAAGTGAGCACCTCTAACAAGGAAGCAGCAAATTGCATTTGTGTGTCCTCATCTATGGTCAAGAACAGAGGCACATGAACAAAGAGCGATTTGATCCCGTTTTGCTCTGCAAACCGAAGGGAATGGTAGTAGACATAGTTGCATACAAAGCGGCCTGCATCGTCTGAGGTCATCACCTCAAAACCCTTCTTTGCCAAGGCCTTTGTTATGTCCTCAACAGGAAGAGAAGTCTGCACATAATCAGAAGAAGAAATAGTTCCAAGATTGAGGAAAATGAGGAACCATTGTAGTCACATACTCAAATACAAAATAGGACCTCTGAATCAACCGTCATGCAACCATCATGGAGGAAAGAAATTTAAGGTATAAAGTCAACCTATTTTTCAAGACAACTTCAGTCCTTCAAGCAGGTATTCTTCAAGTAATCATAAAAAAATTTAATGATTTATGAGGTGCAAGAGAAAGTACTTGAAATCTTTAGGAGGCATATAATGAAAAATCATGGCCACCCAGCCTACCTCTCGTATATGTGAAATTCCACCATCTGAAGGAATAATGGGGACTTTCTGCAAAACATATGATAAAAGTTAACAAAATCTGAAGAACTTCGAAGCTGATGTCAAATAAAATCCCAATTAACCAGAGACAACCCCTGCAAGTTCTATCTAACCTGAGGCTTCCATCCCATCTCATCAGGGCAACGAAAAGTAGCTTCATTGACAGCTTGATGCTCAATAGCAAACCTTGTTGCACCACTATTAACACCAAAGTGTACCTACATAATTACGGTTAAAATTAAGAAAGGGTAAGACACATGACACATGAATACATCTGCGCAAGTACAACAATCGTAGCGATGAAATGCTCTTGAACAGATGTGATGGATAGTTCTGTTATTTATTAAAGTTCTAGTAAAATCTTTAATACATGTGCACAAGCTTTTTCTCTATAGATGATGTTGATAATGACTATTTTCTAAAGTTTTATGTGAAAAAATTTCTTTCACATAATAGAAAAACCAGATGGGAAAGAACCAATCATCAAATCAAATTCCTATAAATTCTTTGAGCTGTATCCAGTTCCTATATGAACAAATCAAAAGAACATTGTTTAAAAGGAGAAATGATAAATGAATTTGAGTCCCAAGTTTTGAACCCAAACCATGCTGATATTCTTAGATATGTAGGGGTCTTTAAAGTCTACTAGCTAGTTATATATGCTTAGCAGACTAGCTTCTAAGGACAGAAAGAAAGGAACTTGAAATAAAGTGTGATCCAGCTTAGAAAATGAGAAGCAATGGACCAGACATGAGAACAACTCACCCAAATAATTCTACTGGAATTTGAAGAATCCTGCTCGCTGATAGCAGATCGCAATGTCTGGTATAGGGGAACAACTGCTCCTTGTCCTGCAGTCTCAAGAATGCTGCAACTTCCAAGAACCAGACCCTTTGGTGAACCCTTCTTCTTCACATACTCTTTGAGATTACTGACAATAGTCTCAGTTGGATTCTCTGAAACTCCATGGAATTTCTTAAAACCAGTCACATGAATTGTTACTGTTGAAGGTCCTTCAGACCCCATTTATGAGCTATTAATATCTAATTGAGGAATGTGTTAAAGCATCAAATCGGAAGTAATATCTAAGTACCTGCATCAAACTACCGGAAATGAGTGAAAAAAATGCAGAGGCATAAACACAAGTACATACAGAGTAAAGAAGTCTACGTCTACAATCAGCAACCTGTCTAGGTTTAGCTCCTGCTGAGTTTACACCACTGAAAGTTTTTATCTATGAAACTCATTGGTTACTTTAAAATCCGAAAGCTGATTCTTAACAGATTCATTATATCAATGCTCTTCCTTTAAATCATGCTCGTAGCATAGTAGTAGTTAATACCATAATATAACAGCTAAACAATTATATGAATGGATACTGTTGAAACAGTTAAACTATAAACAATTAGCAACTGTCTGTCTAGCAATTACAATTTTAATACTTGATGAACCGATCAAGTTCAGTCAGACCAATCAAAGGACTGAAGCCCATTTGTTTTCATTTCTTTTAGATAAGCATCTTTATGGATGAGACTGCATACACCAATTTTTATTCGAAAAACCATATCAAATGCAAAATTGAGAAATCCCCATGGCCAGAAACTCAGAGTCAGCAGTCACCACCAACAAGAGAAAATGGCTCTGTATGAAGGCAGACACTAAACTAACTGACAAACAATAAATTTTGTTAATTGGATATAAATTGAAAACTCAATATCCTGCAGTGCATGAAGATCAAATAAAAGTGGATATCAGATTGTACTAGACCCTCCAAAAATTTAGCTCCCAAGACAAACCACACAGATGAAACACTGGATTTAAACAAAGCCATCCGAACCCAAAAAAGTAAAACCAAAACGCGAATTGGAATCAGACTGATGAGGCATCCAGATGATGATATAAGTCAAAGACCCAGAAATCTACCTTGAAAAACAAAGCCTTGGAATTAAAACATGCAAGATTCTGAAAATTATATCAAAAGAAAAAAGAAGAGCCTTTCTTGCCTGTAATCTTCACAAGCCTCAACCACCAGTCTTATCTGCTCAAGATGATTTATTTACAACTGGTAAAGATTCCAAGTGGATTGATTATAAGAGAGAGAGAGAGAGGGAAAGAGAAAGAGAGAGAAGGGGAGGAGGAGGTTATGCAAAGGAACGTGTTAGTGGAGGGTCACTATCAAACAACAAAAAACAGAGTATATATTCATGATTTATAGATGATTTATAATTGATAATTGAAATATAATATTGGGGTAATGAGGAACTTTGGATGGATAGCACGCACCACATAATTGCATACATTCTTTATTGGAGTTGGCAACTGTACATTTAATTTAGGTGAGGAACTTTCTTTTTCTTTTCTTTGGTTCTCTCTGTTTATTATCCAATGATTTGTCGTTTATTGTTTGTGCTTGAGTTTTGGTCCTACCAAAGATAATTTAGCTACTAAACCCAAAGATTCCTTCTTTTCCATTGAGTTTTGCTATGATCACATGTGGGTTTGTCACAGATTATACCAAACTACTTTCATAATTATTGTACTAAGCACTTCCCTTTTTGAAAAGAAGGAAATTGTTTAACGCAATAAATGCATCATAGTATTTGTAGCTTAACCACTCATAAAAAAGAACCTATATAAATAAATATCTCACAGATCACGATAATTAATCACGTGATGAATATATGAAAGACGATTGTAAGAGTTTATTGTGTAAACTTGTTTTATGCATGAGACTTTCTATACAAGAACAAATGTAGGGCATGTTTATGCAAAGTCTAAATATTGGGTGATTAAAATCAATGGTTGGTGTGTTTTTTTCCTTTGATTGCCACATTCCAACTTACCCTTGGTCAGTTGGTCAATTGTAAGGAATTAGAGAACAAATGATAGCAGCCATGAGAAAGTGTAGGGTACAAATGGGCCACGGAGATTTATAAAGACCTACATCCGATCCAACCTAAATAACCAAACAAGGTTTTATACCAAGCCCATGAAAAATCCCCTGTTGTTGTTTTTTTGTTTCAGTTTTTTTTTCTGGATAAGAACAAACCGACAAAGCCCCTGGTTTTAAAGAAACGACAAAAATAAAAAGTACGTGAACATGACGTAACGCAATGATAACGTAGTACAGATCAAAATTTAAAGATTGTAAGATTAAATAACACTCTCTCATCCCATCACAACCGTCCATTTTCTCACCCGCCGCCTAATCATTTCTGGTTTAACCCATGAAAACTTATCAACCGATCGATTAATCTCACGGGGTCAATGATAGTTTTATCGGGTGCACCCAAAACCACAAACCTTTGGTTGCAATCGTCCTCTGTATTCTTCTATGAGAGCTCACAGTCACAGAACATCAAAAGAATGTAGAGCCTGAGCTCGTAAACAGATCAAAAGGATGTCGATGTCATTTTCAGCTGTATCTGTACCATCCTCAGTTTCAAGGCCAAGCTATCTCTCCTCCAGTGCTTACCAGTTCTCTTTTGGGGTGAGCTCTCAACTATCAAATATGTATATTCATTTGTACTTTTATCTTTGTGTAGTGATGCATAGTGCTTAGTGTAGTATTTGGTGAAATGGGGTGTTTGGTTTCTGGGAAAATGGGTGAGAAGCAGTGAAAATTTTGGATACTGAAAAAGGAAAAATGGAAATGATCAAATTTGTTTTTCTTTTGCTTTGCTTTGCTTTGTCTTGTGTTTTTTGGACAACCAAGCTGAAGCTATAACTGAGATAGGGGAAAAGGAGGACTTTTGTAAATGGGTTCTAATAATTATAGATGTGGGGTGATGAGATTTTGAGTCTATGCACCATGAGTGAGGTCTTGTTAGTTAACTTGTCTTAAACTCCTAAAATCCAAAGTGCTGAATTTGGGGGGCAGGTCTGTGAGGAAGATAGAGTAAGGTCAAGATGGTTTGAGCTTCAGGCTTTGAGGTTATGACATTTTTATCCATCTTCCTCTTTCTCTCATTTTTTTGTCTCATTAGATTCTAGAGGGAATAAGAGATTGAAAAGAGGGATTTGGGGGTGAGATGAAATTGTGTATAATTTTCATTACCAATAAAAATGTGTGTATTGGTGTTTAATTGCTTCATTCAGTGTCATTGACTATTTCTAGCTCATCCAAGCTCATCCCATAAGTCGGAATGGGCAGGGACTCGGGATGGGGGCATATTATTCTAGCTTTATCAGCTCCATCAGGGCTAGTTTTCATCTGTACTAATTAAGGAAAAATTCTTTCTTTTTTGGGTTGTTCGTAGGCTCCAGCAAACTACCTCCGTTCTGGGTCGGGTGGACGAGTTGTGCTTCATGGAGGACCTCTCCATTTGTGCCGAAAATTTTGTGGCTTAAAACAATGGATACTTGAGAACTTACACCATCAACAGCATCAGAGAAAACTTGGACCTACAAATGAGTATAAGAGTATTAAAAATCAATTCAAAGATCACTCAACAGATCAATCTGGTTCGACTTTATCACATGAAGGTATATCGCATCAACTTTAAAATTCGTTGATGGTTAGGAATTAAAAAAAAGAAAAAAAGAAGGGGTGTTTTACAATTAATGTTCTCTTTTTCTTCATGGTGAAGTCTTTTCATATTCTAGATGATGTATCTGCAGATTCCAATGATCAAACTTCGAAAATAACTTCAGAACTTGAAGAAAGTTCATTGCCAAGTTCCCAACCACATGCTTCTGTAACAGAGCCCACTACTTCAGTGGAATCTCCGTCCATGCCACAAACACATTCCTCCAAGTTTCTCGTTGAGTGTGGTGAAGAACCCTCACTCTGCATTGCGGTCATAGGAGCAACTGGTGAGCTGGCTAGGAGAAAGATTTTTCCAGCGCTTTTTGCGCTGTATTACAGTGGCTTTCTTCCTGAGGTAGGATGACTTTGCTATCGTTGTCCAGCCAGATTTTTATGGGCATTTCTGTTGTGACACTATCATCAATCCATGATTAATATGGTTCTAGCATGTACAATGAAGATCCTGTTTGGCCAAGAACCAAGTTATACAAAGTTGTTCTACATTTCATTGAGTAAAAAAGTGTTTCCTTCTTTCATTGTTTTACTTTTTGACTGCAGAATGTAAGTATCTTTGGTTATTCAAGAAAGAATATGACAGATGAAGATCTGAGATCCATGATCGCTTCAACTTTGACTTGTCGTGTTGACCATCAGTATGCTTCTTGTGTCACCTTATATTCCATGATATGTCATCTAGTTTTTTATTTTTTGTTGTATGTAATAGCATCCGTTTTCAAAGGGCCTAAAGATGTCTGCATTTTAAGTTAACCATTGGACATACAAATACCTCTCAGAGGAAACTGTGGAGACAAAATGGATGTTTTCCTTAGTAGAACACACTACATTAATGGAGGTTATGACAACAGAGAAGGGATGTCAAAACTCAATGTGCTGATGAAGCAGTTTGAGGTAAAATGAATGCACAGATATTAAGAAAATATTTTCTGTCTTAAATAGCACTTATTTGCCTTTCGAAATTACTAGCTGGATGCTTTTGATAATTGATTCTGTAACAGCTAACCTACCTCAGGGAAAATCTGAAGCGAACAGGATATTTTATCTTTCTGTGCCACAAGAAGCACTTATAAATGTTGCATGTTCTCTCGCTGATAATGCCCAAACCCTGAAGGGCTGGAATCGTGTAATCATTGAGAAACCTTTTGGCTTTGATGTATTATCATCTCATCGGTTGACGCAGTCTCTGCGTTCTAAGTTTGAAGAGAAACAAATATACAGGTCTCCTGTTTATACTTTCTACACATATCAAACAGAAGATTGACATCATCCATTCATGTATTTACAGTGTCTCTTATTTCAGGATTGATCATCTTCTAGGAAGGAACCTTATTGAAAATCTCACGGTTTTAAGATTTGCTAATCTAGTATTTGAGCCGCTGTGGAGCCGTACATATATACGCAATGTACAAGTAAGTTATCTTTCTATTTTTTTTTTTTCTTCATCTAATGAAATATATGTAGCATGTACATATTCATATGTATATATATTTTATGTAAAACACTTGAGTTGTGTTGCAGGTCATTTTATCAGAAGACTTGGGTGTCCAAGCAGGAAGGTAATCCTGTTAGCTGTATCCTTGCTTTTAGAGTACGTACAGTAAAACCTGAGAAAGAACTGCCATGATAACTTATTTTCTTTTCCTTTTCTGAAGGTACTTTGATGGTTACGGGATCATTCGTGACATAGTACACAGTCATATACTTCAAACAATAGCATTGCTTGCCATGGAAACACCAATAAGTCTAGATGGGGAAGATATACGAAATGAAAAGGTAGGCCTGCATGTTATACTCCTAAGGAGTGCCTATAGTTGTTTTTATGACAAGCTTATTTTCAGGCCAAACTTCTGAGATCAGTCCGGAAATTGGAGCCCAGTGATGTTATACTTGGCCAATATAAAGGGAGTACTAGAGATAAGGTTGATCTATTTATGAACAGCCTGACCCCCACATATTTCGCTGCTGCATTGTACATTGACAACGCACGCTGGGATGGTGTGCCGTTCCTGATCAAAGCTGGCATGGGACTCATCCAACACAGGTTACATACATTTTAGTACCACTTTGTGGGGGAAAATTCATTATATTAGTCAAACATTTAAGCTAGAATCTAGTTTGACAACTTAGAATCTTCTTACTGAGTACAAATTGTACAATGCAGAGTGGAGATACGCATACAGTTTCATCGTGTCCCAGGAAACCTTTATCGTGAGCGTATGGGGCACAACATCGACCTCGCTACCAATGAACTGATTCTGCGTGATACACCTGATGAAGCCATCCTAGTCAGAGTTAACAATAAGATTCCAGGATTGGGGTTCAAGTTGGATTCTCCGGAGCTGAATTTACTTTATAAGGATAAGTAAGCACTCTAGCATAGCATTGCCAGGTTTACTGCAGTACACAATTTTTATATGACTTAAAAGTGCTTGTTTGCGTTACTATGGCAGGTACAATGTAGAGGTGCCTGATTCGTATGAACATCTCCTTCTTGATGTCATTAATGGAGACAACCATCTGTTTCTGAGAAGCGATGAGCTCGCAGCCGCATGGAATATTCTAACCCCAATTCTGAATGAGATAGACAAGAAAAATATAGCACCGGAGCTGTATGAGCTGGGGGGTAGAGGCCCGGTAGGAGCATACTATCTGTGGGCAAAACATGGGGTTCGCTGGGCAGAGGACTAGCAATTTAAGATTTCTGTACAAGTTATTTTCTTGGGGCTCTTTCTTTTACCTTATCATGTAATTCATGATTATTTTCCACTTGGATTGTGTTAATACTTCGCTTCATAGCTTTGTGTTTCCAGAATTCCATACAGAAAATTCTGTGGTCAGCAATGGTGCAAGATGGCTTCTACGCTGCTTCACATTGCCATATAATATGTTTCTTTTTGTATGTATTTTTTTGGATGAGATACTGTATGTTTCAATCATTGATCATTTTAGCAAATTGTTTATATTAAGTGTCACCAAATTAAATAATCATTAATGACTCAGTATACAATATTGAGTTAACCATTTATGTTCTAAGGGAGTCATGAGTGCTCGATTGATTCGCTTCTCTATAAGTGTAAGAATGCTTTTTCTTTTCAATCGGTGGGAAGAGAGATTCAAACTTATAATCTCTTTTAACCTTGAAAAGATAGCTTGATGGGGTTTAAAAATAAAAAAGACTACATCATGATATGACCCCATGATATATATATATCAAGGAATCAAGGGCCAGCAAGATGTCATATTATCACATGTCATAATACTGTGGTGTCACTACGAAGTTGGTGGACCTTACGTTATGGGGATGACGCTTACAATTATTTGGGCAAGTGCAATCTATAATGTGAATTGACCTTTGTACCACTGGTTTCTTACACTACTGGAATCTTGTGCGAGTCAAAATATGCAGAGTTTCGAATGGGCATTCTTGTCAATGTGTCATCCTCTTATCGATGACTCTGTCTTCTCTTTCTTGTCAAAAAATTACGAGGCAGCGACTTATATAGAGTCAAGCAACACACTTACGAGTTCATAAGCAATCGATTAGCTATTCTCTTTCTCTTTCTCCGTCGCACACAAAGCCAGTTAAAGAAATAATAGAAGCAATGCAGAAGAAAACAAAATGATGTCCATTGCTTCTCTCTCTCTCTCTCTCTCTCTCTCTCTCTCTCTCTCTCTCTCTCTCTCTCTCTCAACCCATACACTCACTCCCACATTAAGTAATGGGCACTACTCCATAGAAAAAGACCATGTTCAGATGTAATCTTTAGAAATAAATAAAAAACTATACTAGCCCATATCTGATATCTCCTCCCCCTCTCTCTCTGTCTCTCTGTCTCTCTGTCTGTCTGTCTGTCTCTCTCTCTCTCTCTCTCTCTCACAAAAAACTAAGAAGAGAAGAAAACATGGAAGGAGAGAGAAAGAAAAGGAAGATAGAAAGTGAAGAAGAGGATGAAGAGGAAAAGATTCAGAAATTCTTTGCTCTGATTAGAAGTACAAGGGAGGTGCGTGAACTTTTGAGGGGCAACTCAAGCAATCATGAGTCAAAGGATAAAAAAGATGAGAAGAAGATGCAAGAAGAAGGCAAGGCTGCTGATGCTGGGGCTTGGAACCCAGCATTTCAACCAGAAGACTTCCTTGAGGATGATAAGAGCTCTGGTCATCATGGAGAAGCGGGTCCCTCTAAAACAGAAGAAGATGATAAGAAAGAAGACAAAGGAGGTAATGGTTTAGACCTAAGGCTTTCTCTGTAGCTTGGGAGGCGCGCAGGTCAAATGATCTGGCAGTGCACCTTCCTCCACGTGGAATTCAGGTTGACTATGTATGTATCTTATATATTGTAATGCATGCATTAAGAAATTAAGCACCGTTAATTAAGCTTCTGTAAATTACTAATTAAGTTGTTTCTATGTGCTTTGCTAAAATCTTTCACTGTCTCTCAATGGTCTGGCCATCAGTGAAATTATTTTTCTACCAGAAAATATCTTCTTGGGTTATAAATAAACTATTATATTAGCCATTAGGGGTAGTTTTAAGTTTTAACCACTACTATTAGCATGAAATTGATGAAAGAAAGAGAATAATTGAGTGATGTTATATCTGACATCAGCAAATTAAACCACCAGGTTTGATCCATTCAATGCAACCTTTGAAAATGAGCAAACTTATTAGTTGATTCACATCAATCACTGGACCACGTTTGAAGACATCACAAGAACCTACAATAGGTCCCACTTAGATATCTTTTCTATATATGATCTAATAAATCTCATAAGATGGATTTCATGATGTTGTGGGATCCATGTAAAGCCGACGCCATGTGAGAGGTTAGAGAAGAAGCAACCTAAGTTGACTCCATAGAAATTTTTGTTGTTGTTTATTTTAAATACAAGCGATATATATTGAAAGAGGAAGGATTCGGACAAGACCTTTAAGTGCAGAGATAACTACTCTTAACTTCTTTAATAGCCCAACTTAGGGATGTTACACATTATTCATCATAAACTCAACTTTTTAATACCAAAGAACATCTTAAGATAATCTCTCAATTCCTTGACACCAGGAGGCATTGTGTGTACAAAGCAGGCTGACACCATGATTGCCTCCCTGAACATACTAACCAAAGGGTACACGCTAAGCCAACTCAAAGGCATTATACTTTGACAACGCTAATGAAAAGAGTGAATTTGATGAAACAAGTTCACACAAAAAAAGGGGAAAAAGGAAAAGTATATTCAGCTCGATTCAAGTGAAAATAATGAAATTAAAAAAAAAGGCTGAAAAATAGATTCCCAAACGATTTAATAAATATTTTATAAATTAAAAAAACTTGTATATTCGAGATTAAGAAAACCAATTAGTAACAGTGGTGTAATTATCCCTCTGATCATTATTTATCACAAGCTCAACTTTTTAACACCCAAGAACACCTTAAGATAATCTCTCAATCTCGTGACACCAGGAGGCAACGTGCGTACAATGCAGCCAGACACAATCTGCCTCACTAGCTTCAATCCTTGATCTGAACCCCCTATGACCACAACCAGGTCATTCTATTCCATTGAAAACAAAACACACATTACACTCATTCTTGGACGTTAAAAGGTCCAGCACCAGAACTACAGTAAGAATGCTGATACGAACATAAATGTTATGAATTTAATCATTTAGATTTGTTTTAGAAAATTGACAGACAGGGTTGCAACTTCAAACAAAAATGGAAGCAAATTTAAGCAACACCCACCCTCTTGATCTTATATTTTGTGCAAATCCCATCAAAATGATGCCCAGTGCGGATGATGTCATATGGACCTTCCAGTATTCTTAATGCCTGAAATCAAAATGTTCTGCACTCAAATCAGAAATTCAACACAAATAGCTTGACAAATCAGTTCGATGAGAAAAGCAATACTTTGAGGTTTCAAGCAAAAGCAAACGTCACCATAAGTTTTTATCAGTAAAGATAGATAAATTGAAACTGAGATTTTCATTGAGACGTAAACATTTTAACAATAACAAAAGATAAGACATTTGTACCCGATGAACAGGAACTCTGACTGACAGAAGTAAATGAAGATGTCTTGTCTTGGAAACAGCAGCTCCTACCGTAGTCGGGGTTGTTGACGATGTAATGAAATACTGATCCTAACCAAAATTAAAAATACAAAAATTTAACATGTGCAACGAAAGATACATTGTTTTTATAAAGAAAAAAAAAAGGGGACAAATGAGTGATTGATCAACCTAGAGTATATTATACAAAGATCAAATACACAAAAGTGAACATTTGTAAACAACATTTATTATAACATACATGATCCAGTGCACATGCAATGCCATACTCTTTTAAAGCAGATTCCAACTGCGGCCAAGACTCTTGCAAATCAGCTGCTGCAATATAACATGCAAAGACTCACAAGTGACAAGGTTTTGTTCTTTTACATAACTATGATAGAAATAATCATACTTTAAAAATCTCAAGAATGATGGAAAATAGTTTAATTTCACTGGTGTGGTGTGGTGGTACCCTCGGACTAAGCCATTGATTTCATATAGCAGCCTAAACTAAATAGGTAAAACTGCCTAATCCATGTAAAACAGATGGGGATGCCATGTGGGTTTTAAAACTTTTTATTAGGCCTGCATTTAAGGTGTAATTTAGGGTAGAAATTTGGGATTGTTTCTTGTAAATTAAACAATGAAAAGAATATGAACAAGAACAAGAGAAGAAGAAGTGGAGATCATGGGTTCAAGTCCTATCAGTTGCATAACACTTTTTTTTTTTTTTTCTAAAGGAAGTTGAGGTTCCACCCCAAAACCAATTGGCAATGGGAGGAGTAGCCCAACTCCTTATAAGCCCTTGCTAGGTTTTACAACTTTTCAATGTGGGACTCTTTACCTTCACATTCTCACACGCCCCCGCACGTGTGGTGAATTTTCAAACCTAACACGTGGACAACATATTTTGGGTGACGTGAAGCACGTGTGGCCGTTGGGCTTTCACACGTGGGCAACCCGCTCTGATACCATGAAGGAAGTTGAGGTTCCAACCTAAAACCAATTAGCAATGGGGAGAGTAGCCCAACTCCTTATAAGCCATTGCTAGGTTTCACAACTTTCCAATGTGAGACTCTTTACCTTCACATTCTCACATTTTCTGACCAAAAAACAACTAGAGGAGAAGGTACGTACCATCGGATCTAGAGAAGGGCCTACGGAAAGAGAAGAATTTCTCTTCTGGTATTATAGTGATGACTTCATCATCTCTGTCCCCTAAAGCGATATTAGACACAGACACAGACTTGACGACGCCGTTGACGTTTCTATTCATCCTGGGTGGCTCGTGGGCGCAGACAGAAAGATAATGAGTTCAACGCCACCGTGAGAAACGAGTTTGTTGATGAGGGATCCTACACTTGTTTTATTTTCTAGATCTGAATATTGCTATATATATAACTCCATCAGTTGTCTGGATTTTGTTTAATATTTGCTTTTCTTCTGGTAAGTTTGAGTTGTCTGTCATGCTTTCTCTTTTTCTTCAGATTGTCTGTAATGGTAGGGTTCCTTACACTATATTTTCTTCTGTTTTTGAATATGCTATATGGCTATTTCACCTTTGTCCTTGAGGATATATAAACCATATCAATTTGAACCTCAAGTTTTCGTTTATGGATTTGAAAATCATGTACGTACCAACACAGTTCTAACAAGTTCTCTTCATGGCGCAATTAATATCACCATTTGGAAGTATCATTGTCTGCCAATTAGATAGATTAACACTCAAACAACTAGATTGATCATGACATGCTTTTGTTTTGCTGGTTTTTCTTTAGACATAACATAAATAACTTAGCCAAAAATTTGATACTTTAAAATAGGATATGGATCCTTTCCTTGGATTTGATCGACTCTTAAAATTCATATATAGCTTGGTGTCTTCTAAAATTCCCACCTATAGTGTTTCAATCATTGTTCATATTCGTTTTATTGTCCTGTATTTTTTGTTTGGATTACTGTTCCATTTTACAAATATATATATGTACATGTTTGGTAAAAATAACTTGAAGCTCAAGAAACAGATTTTCATCGACATTTCGCGAATAATTCACATTGCATCCACATAACATGACGAAAGTTAAAACACCAAGCATTCTAGGATGGCAAAGCAAAAGGTAAATACAAAAAATAATATAGAGGAAGACTAAAAATCGTAAATTATTTAAATATCCGTGTGTAAATCCGTGATAAGTAGCAAGCAATTATGGCTTAAATATATAACAACAACGTCCATACGAGAAAATATATAATCCCGAGAGTTATATGCTTGAGCTACAACAAGTGTATCTCTCTTTCGCCTTCACAAGAATCTTCGGGCTTAGGAGTGGGAGGGAAACATGAATTAATGAATACATTTCATAGTAAGAAAGAATATAGAGCAATTCCGCTCGGCTGGTATTCAAAACATGATGAATAAGCTGTATTTATTTCCTATTAAGGAGGGAAGTGGAGGAGTTTTGGGTGATCAAGGTCAAGGTCATCTATCTTTTAATTTCTTTATGTAGTCTTTATCTCAAATTTTACCTAATTACCCAAGCAAAAGGTGTATAACTAAACGAGTTTTTTCTTCTTCTTTTATTCTTTTTTTTTTTTTTGTACGTGGAGGGGATCGAACTCGACTGAGAGAGATATATATCATGTTTGTATCCATCCCTATTTGATCAATCAGAATATTATTGGTGGAGGAATCCATGACTTTTATTTGGATATATATCTAATCAATTGGGTCACGTTTTGCAACACCCTTATTCTTTGGCTAATCCTAAATTTCCTTTTTCTTTTCATAAAGTTACACCCGTGAATCGTGATAAGGTTAGAAAAGTAGGAAAAAGAGTTTTTTTAAAAGCTTTAAAAAACAAACAAACAAACACAAGCGGTATTAATATTAGGAGAGAACGAAACTAGAGGAAATACAAAGAAAAGATAAGTTGTAAAGGCTTCTGATCACTCATAATACTCCAAAGGGAAAGGAAAATGGTTTTGATCCAACAACCCACCAAAATGAGAGAAGTGTGATCGTATGACGTCAGCACTCATAAGTTAACTCACTGTCTTTACAATAATTGAAGAAAATATAGCTACTGGATAATGTAAAACATTATTCATCATAAACTCAACTTTTTAATACCCAAGAACATCTTAAGATAATCTCTCAATCCCTTGACACTATGAGGCACTGTGCGTACAATGCAGGCGGACACAATCTGCCTCACTAGCTTCAATTCTCGATCTGAACCCCCAATGGCGACAACCAAGTCATTCTATTCCATTGAAAACAAAACACACATCAAACTCATTATGGGAAGACTAGAATAAACAAATTTACGACACAACCATCAAAAGAAGACTAACCTTTGGGCGCATATAAATTTCACAGCCTACCAGTTCTTCAAGTTCCTACATACCAATTACATTGTTCAAAAATTAGAGAGACAAGAAAAGCAGCAAAAATTCAGTATGATCTAACTCAATTTACACACCTTTATGGGGATATTCATGAGACGTTTCTTCCGATTATGATATATATCCTGCACACCACATCGTACAAGAGATTAGATTTTCATATTTATGGGAAAATAAAAAATAAAAGAGGCATAAAACTTAGATTTTGCATATACATCCCCAGCTAGCATTACAGACAGATCTTGAGTGGCGGAGAGCACCAGAAGGCTCATATTCCTCCTATAATCATCACCTCAACTCTTGTACGACCAAAAAAAGAACAAAAATTCTTGTTTCACTAAACCCTAACAAGGTCTAAACCTTTCTAACATCAAACAAATAATCTAATCACCACGTTACATACGAAAATTAAAAGGTCCAGCACCAGAACTACAGTAAGAATGCTTATATGAGCATAAATGTTAAGAATTTAATCATTTAGATTTGTGTACAGAAAAATTGACAGATAGGGCTGCAGCAATAACAAAAATGGAAGGAAATTTAAGCAATACACACCCTCGTGATCCTGTATTTTGTGCAAATCCCATTAACATGATGCCCTGTGCGGATGATGTCATATGGACCTTTCAGTATCCTTAGTGCCTGAAATCAAAATGTTCTGCACTCAAATCAGAAATTCAATACGAATAGCTTGACAAACTCAGTTCGATGAGAAAAGCAATACTTTGAGGTTTCAAGCAAAAGGAAATGCCACCATAAGTTTTTACAAGTAAAGATAGATAAATTGAACCTGAGATTTTCACTGAGACGTAAACATTTCTAACATAAATATATAAATAAATAAACAATTTACATGTGAGCACCATCAAATAGTCATCTTGCAACCCATATTATTGGCATGTTGTTGCCTTGTAAGAGAATGGAATCACATTGAAGAATCACACATAATTTGAACTTGTTGAATAACTCAAAGGTTACCGATAAGAACAATATATATCAAAAGATCAGACATTTGTACCTGATGAATAGGAACTCTGACTGACAGAAGTAAATGAAGATGTCTTATCTTGTAAACACCATTTCTGACCGAAGTCGGGGTTGTTGACAATGTGGTGAAATACTGATCCTAACCATAATTAAAAAGACAAGAGTTTAACATGTGCAACAAACGGTGCATTGTTCTTAGAAAAGAAAAAAAAAAAAGGGACAACCGATTGATTGATCAACCTATAGAGTAGATTATACAAAGAAGAAATACACAAAATAACAAGCAAAGGCTCATAGGTGACAAGGCTTGGTTCTTTTAAACTTTTTGGATTAAAAAAAAAAACTACAACAGAAATCATACTTTAAATATCTCAAGAATGGAACTTTAACTTATGATGGAAAATAGTTTAATTTCACTATTGCGGTGACAAGGCAGCCTAAACAATTTGAAATAGTTGAGAGGCCCAAACACAGAACCAAAGAATTACAGCTATGTTAGATCTTCAGTGGACTAAATAGGGGTTTTTGATTAGGCCATCATTTAAGGGCTAGTTTAGGGTTTCAAATTAGGGTAGAAATTTGGGATTGTTTCTTGTAAATTTAACAAAAAATAAGAATAAAAACAAGAGAAGAAGGTACGTACCATCGGATCTACAGAAGGGCCTACGGAAGGACAAGAATTTTTCTTCTGGTATCATAGTGATGTCTTCATCGTCTTTGTCAAATACAACGATGTATTTGTCTCGCTGCTTTGCAGCGCCGTTGACGTTGCTATTATTCATCCTGGGTGGCTAGTGTTGTGGTGGTTGGTTTTTTGTTTGAAACCCTAGACTAGACAGACACAAAGGCAAAGAGAAAAAAGTCGACCGACGTCGTCGTCAGTTTTGAATATGATGGCCTGGTCGGGTCGGGCTGCGCGCAGAAAGAAAGAGAATGAATTTCTGTCATCAGAACACCGCCGTGAGAAACGAGTTTGTTGATGGGCACAGAACAATTCTCTCTAAACTCCGTGTGGGGTTTAGGTTAAGGGGATATATTCTGGATTGGGATATTTGTATCTAGGGGTGGGCACTCAAACCGGCGAACCGGAAATCCAAACCGAACCATACCGAACCAAATCGGAAAAAAATCGAGTTGACCAAAAAGTCAAAAACCGGTCAAAAACCGAACCGAACCGATTTGGACTGGTTCCGGATCCGGTTCCATATCTTCAAAAACCGAACCGGGCCGAACCGAACCGGTGAAACTAAAAAAATGTATAATTTCAATATATATTTATATTTAATGCTATATTTTTAATTTCACTAAAAAAAACCTAATATTTATCCAAGTTCAATGTCAAAATATCTCTCTTTTCTCAATTTAATATTTATTTTTTATATGAAATTGAATAATTTGTTAATTTTCAAGTAAAAATAATAATATTTCAGTTGAGAATTGTATTAAAAAATAATTTAAAAAAATAATTTTTATAATCCGGTTCAAAACCGAACCGGACAGTTTTTGAAATTTTTTTTATTAAAACCGAACTGAACCAAACCGGATGAATAGTATCGAATCGGTTCTAATTTGAGACAAAAACCGGTCCAAACCGAACCGTGCCCACCCCTATTTGTATCCCTATTAATTAGGAAAACAAATGTGGGCCCGTGGGGCTCCTCCAATTTTTTTTTTGAGCTCCTTTCCTATTGAAAAGTAGCATATTAAACTCAGACACACAACACGGATGCTAGGACTCGAACCCAGTACCTTGTCTGAGGAAGTAAATACTCCAGACCACTACACTAATGGGTCCTTTACAAAAAAAAGATAACTTTACAAATAAAGGTTAAATTCCATATTTTAAATCCGTTACCCAAACAAGAAACTTTACAAATTCTAGCACATTAACATCTATCATTTATAAATTCCTTTGTACTTTTAAATTTCCTCATCTAAATGCACTACTATGAAAATTGTGAAATGACGCCTATTTTGGTGGAAATTACATTGCATTTGGATGAGAAAATTTAAAAGTACAAAGGAATTCATAAATGATGAAATTTAAAATGACGGAAATCAATGATCTAGAATTTGTAAAGTTTCTTGTTTGGGTAACATATTTAAATACATAATTCAACCTTTCTTTGTAAAGTTATCTTTTTTTATATAAAAAAAAACTCAATCTCTCTTAGAATTTTAGAAATGACGACTTTTATTTTCGACCTAAAAAAAATTAAAGTTGGGATTTATGACCTCCAAATTCCATGTTTGTTCCCACGCAGAATTTCTAAATTTTCTATGTTAATTTCCAAGGGAATTGTCAATTTCTCCTCCTAAATTGCCGACTTTTAGCTAAATTCCGAGTTATTTTCCCTCAACCAAATAGAGGGTTAGTTATTTTTTAATGGTTAAATACTTTTTTTTGTCACTATGTTTTACACAAAAATTCAATTTGATCACTGAGAAAAATATCTAGCCAAATTAGTCACCATGTTTTCCAAAATTTACAATTGATAGACATTCAGTAATCTTTCGTAAAGTGCAATTTTTATATTTATTTTTTTACAAAGCACCTTCAATCTTTACCAAAGGGTATGTTTGTCAGATTCCATTGTATCTCAGGTATGCAAATAAATCTTTACCAAAAATAAAGGAAACTAATGGAACTCACAGCTTTATTAATTGTATCCCTTGTCTTATACACAATGGTGGAATCATGAATTTTTTCTAAGGGTGTGCTAAATTTTTTTATTTTTTTTGGTGTGGAAGATCTATATAAACAATGAGAACCTAATTTTTTTGGTATGCTAATTAATACAGTGAGAACCAAAAATAAAACATATATCATTAGTAATATATGAAGAAGAAATAAAAAGAGAAGAGAAAGGAGAGAGAAGAAAGAAATGACAAAGAAGAAAGAGAAAGAAAAGAAGAAAAATGAGAGAGAAGACAAAAATGACAAAGAGGAAACAGAAAAGAGAAAAAAGAAAGGGGAAGGAAGGAGGAACCCATTTTCGAGAGGAAGGAAGGAAGAAAATGTTTTGCGCTTGTTTTTTTTGTTTCTTTGGTCAGAGTTTTGATTGTGCTAAATGGATCAATGGGCTGACTTGTGGAGAGTCTTGGGTTGATTATATAGATCCATTTTGAAAAAACAGGACTGTGCGGAGACAATCTGCCTCACTAGCTTCAATTCTTGATCTAAAACTCCTATGGCGACAACAGGTCATTCTATTCCATTGAAAACAAAACACACATCAAACTCGTTTTGGGAAGACCAGAATTAATAAATTTGTGATACAACTATCAAAAAGAAGACTTTGGGCGCATATAAATTTCACAGCCTATCAGTTCTTCAAGTTCCTACATTCCAATTACATTATTGAAAAATTAGAGAAACAAGAAAAGAAGCAAAACTCAACATGATCTAACTAAATTTACACACCTTTATGGGGATATTCATGAGACGTTGCTTCCAATTACGATATATATCCTGGCACACCACACAATACACGAGATTAGATTTTCATATTTAGATTTGTTTTCAGAAAAATTGACAGACATGACTGCAACTTCAAATAAAAATGGAAGCAATACCCACCCTCTTGATCCTATACATTGTGCAAATCCCATTAATATGATGTCCAGGGCGGATGATGTCATATGGACCTTCCAGTATTCTTAATGCCTGAAATCAAAATGTTCTGCACTCAAATCATAAATTCAATATAGTTGACCAAAAAAACATCAGAAATTCAATAGAAATAGCTGAACAAATCACTTTGACGAGAAAAGCAATACTGTGAGGTTTCAACGAAAGGAAATGTCACAAGTACAGATAGATAAATTGAACCTGAGCACTATTCAATCGTCATCTTGCAACCAATATTACTGGCATATTGTTGCCTCATAAGAGATGGAATCACATTGAAGAATCATAGATCACTTGAACTTGTTAAATAACTCATACGTTATCTATAAGAAACAATAACAAAAGATCAGACATTTGTACCCGATGAATAGGACCACTGACTAACAGAAGAAAATGAAGATCTCTTATCTTGTAAACCTCTTCTCTGACCGTAGTCGGGGTTGTTGACAATGTAGTGAAATACTGATCCTAACCATAATTCAGAAGACACAGCAATTTAACATTGTGGAACAAACGGTACATTGTTTTTAGAAATTGAAGCACTTCAATTTAAGATTCTGGTGAACCAATTATATATTTGTACTCTCAAGATAAAACTAGGAAGAATTTAACAATAGAGTATTGGGGATACTCTTTGTTTTTCACGGGTAAGAACTCTCTTCATTCTATATCCAAGTAGGTGAGGGTATTTGGTTTATATAAAACTCATTACACCTCTTGTTGAAACATAAATAGCTTTTCATTTGAAAAGTTGCAGACACAACTCTATGGAAACAAGACCACTTGATCATTTGAATCCCATCGTTTAATATTTAATAACTGCACTTTAAAGAATAACCAAGTTCAAAACAAATAAGACACACAACACTTATTTTTCATTCACTATAGAAATTAAATATTATTAAATAATATAAATTTTCCAACAAATTTCACCGATGCAGTGACAAGTGTCACGGCCAGCATGTTCAAGGCCCAGCCCGTCTGATTGATCATGCTAGACCTCTTAGCTCACATGTGTAGATTCGATGTACAGTAGTAGGTAGACTACAGTTGGTGACAGTGGTAGGTAGATGCCGGTAGGTGAGATTGTATCTTAGCCATCTATTGTAGTAGTAGGTGGGATAGGAACAGTATATAAGGAAGATGTCATATTGTGTATCCTCACCTCACAACTTGTAAAGCATTAAGTAGCAATACAAGCATATATTCTCCCAAACTCTCTTAAGCGTTCTTATCTTTCTTGCTCTTGAGATTGTTCTTGCTTGGTTCGATCTTGTGTTGTAGGAAGGAGGCTGACTTAACTTGTTCGAGAGACGATCAAGTCTAAGGCCGCACGGAAGGAAGACTCCGAAAAAATCATCCCGTGACAAAGGCAGCCTAAACGATTTGAAATAGTTGAAGCTCTTTTATTTTCGTTTTAAAGTTGGTTGTTTTACTTCATCATATCGGATACGACAAAAGATAATATTTCAAATCCCCCCCGATACGAGAAGGCACTTTGCGTCTTGGTTGCCCAGAATTATGTCATCAGCAACCCAGAATTATTATTATAGCATGAGATGTCTCATGCTCTGCAAGGTAAATAGATGAACAAGGTGATAATGAATGTAAAACTGCTAGGTATAAAATGTAATAGCAGGAAGTGTTGCAAATGCAATGGGATTACTGCACTTTTGAACTTAGCCACTTAACATGCATGAAGTGGATAATACAAAACTTCTTTATGTATTTTTTTAATAATCAAAGAAAATTATAAACATAGAAATATATAAGTATTATTATAATAGTATTCATAATAATTAATATAAAAGTATAATAACAATATTTGCATATACCAAGATAATTACACACATAAATATTGTTAGAATTCTCAGTTTGTATGTGTATTTTCAGATTAGGAAGAGGTGCTCATTCTAGAGCATTTTGCTAGAGAGAGTGAAGAGAAAAATAGGAATGCACTGTTCTATTGAATTCAGCAAATTCTGCAGCACACATAGTGTGACTGACAGAGAGAGAAGTGTGATTCTCTCTAACAGAATTACAGCTGTCACCCTATTAGGTGATTACACATGTCATACCAAATCTAAGCTAGAGAATCCACCTAGACTATGATCTAATGGTTCTCATTACATCATTTAAATAGACTTAGCAGGAAAACAAAAAATAGAAGATGACTTCAGCTCTAGGAAATTTGCAGAAGGATTATATTTCAACACTCCCTTCTAATCCTTTGGCTGATTTCACTCCAAGCAAGCTTCTTAGCCTTACAAACCGATCCTTAGGCAGAGCCTTAGTCAAAATGTCTGCTATCTGATCTTCTGTCTTGCAGTACACCAGTTCAATTTCTTTTGCTTGAATGGCTTCCTTTATAAAATAAAATTTCCTACTGATGTGTCTTGTCTTTTGGTGATGAACTGGATTCCTTGCCATTGCAATTGCAGAGGTGTTGTCACATAGAATTGGAGTCCCTTCTACCTGTTCTTCACCAAAATCTTCAAGCACAAATCTGAGCCACTTAGCTTGTGAAGTTACTTCTGCAGCACTCACATACTCAGCTTCGGCTGTAGATAGAGCAACTGTGTTTTGCTTGATGGAAGCCCAAGAGAACATGCATGAGCCTAGTGTGAAGGCATATCCTGAGGTGCTCCTCATATCATCCTCACTCCCAGCCCAGTCACTGTCACAGTACCCAATTAGAGTAGCTGTTTTCCCCTTTTCAAATTCAATTCCAAAATCCAATGTGCCTTGTATGTATCTCAGCACCCTTTTAGCAGTTCCCATGTGTTTCTTTGAGGGATTGTGCATAAACCTAGCAAGCAAGCTAGATGCAAACATGACATCTGGTCTTGTGGCAGTCAGATAAAGCAGACTTCCTACAATCTGTCTGAATTCACTTTCATCTGCTACTTCACTCCCATCTTCTCTACACAATTTCTCATTCACCACTAATGGAATTGCCACTGACTTGCAGTCTCTCATTCCAAACTTCTCAAGAATTTTAATGGCATATTTCTTTTGATGAATGAAAATATGCTTATTAGTTTGTTCCACTCCCATGCCAAGAAAATGGTGCAACAGACCCAAGTCTGTCATCTCATAGTTTTGCATCATATCTTGTTTAAATTCTTCAAGCATTTTAGGGCAACTTCCAGTATATATAATGTCATCTACATAAAGTGAGACAATGATAATACCTGAGGTGTCACTTGTTTTGATATAGAGAGTAGCTTCACTTAAGCTCTTATTAAAACCTACAGTGTTGAAATAGGCATCTATTTCATCATACCAGGCCCTTGGGGCTTGTTTCAGTCCATATAGAGCCTTGTTCAACCTGTACACCTTGGTTTCCTTGCTCTCTTGAACATATCCTTGAGGTTGTTCAACATAAACTTCCTCCTTTAGAATGCCATTGAGAAAGGCAGACTTCACATCCAGTTGAAATAGGTTCCATTCCTTTTGTGCTGCAAGGGCTACCAAAGTTCTGATGGTGTCAAGTCTTGCCACAGGGGCAAATGTCTTATTATAGTCGATTCCAGGCTTCTGTGAATAGCCTTTAGCCACAAGCCTAGCTTTATTCTTCTGCACAGTACCGTCTAGGTTCAGTTTGACCTTGTAGACCCACTTAACACCAATTACTGGTTTGTTAGATGGCCTGTCAACTAATTTCCAAGTATTGTTCTTCTCAATCATCTCCAATTCAGCCTCCATTGCACATCTCCATGATTCATCCAAATCTACTTCTTCAAAGCTGTCAGGTTCTACAATGCACATGTTGCATTGTGCCATTATGTCATTAATACTCCTCCACTTGTGAGGTGTCTGATCAAACCTTTGAGTCTTATCAAGCATTTCTTCCCCTTGAGGTGCAATTTCTTCTTCCATCTGCATTTGAGTATCCAAAAACTGAGATTGTTCATCTAATAGCCTCTGTTCAGTTTCTGCAGTACCTTGATTTCCATCTGGCATAGGCATTCTCACATCTGCATTGCTAGGATTCTCCCACTTCCATGAGGCTTCTTCATCAAAATAGACATCCCTAGACAAGATAATCTTTCTAGTCTTAAGATCATAGAGTCTATAGCCTTTTTCACACAATCCATAGCCCACAAAAATGCATTTGTGACTGTTTTCTTCCAACTTGTGTCTCAAAACAGAAGGAATAAGTACATGACATAGGCATCCAAACACTTTCAAGTGTGCAATACCTGGCTTTCTTCCTGTGTAGGCCTCAAATGGTGTCATTTTCTTAAGAGACTTAGAAGGACACCTGTTGAGAAGGTAGACTGCTGTATGGACAACTTCTGCCCAAAACTCATATGGAAGACTCTTTTCATGTAGCATAGACTTTGCCATCTCAATCACAGTCCTGTTCTTCCTCTCAACAACTCCATTTTGCTGAGGGGAATATGCTACTGTCAGCTGTCTTTGTATTCCAGCCTCACTGCAGTATGCAAGGAATTCATTTGACATGAATTCTCCACCTCTGTCACTTCTAAGTGATTTCACTTTGTGTCCACTCTGCAATTCTGTCATTGCTTTGAACTTCTTGAAACATTCAAAAGCATTAGATTTATTTCTGAGAAAATAAACCCAAGCCATTCTTGTATAGTCATCAATGAATAACAGGAAATATCTGTTTTATGACATTGATGCAATCTGCATTAGACCACAGATGTCAGTGTGAACTAATTCAAGTGGAAACTGAGCTCTCCAAGTAGATTCTGCAGGAAATGAGTCTCTATGCTGCTTTCCCAGCTTGCAGCCTTCACAAACTGCAAAATCCTTCTCCAGACTAGGCAGTCCATGAACCATGTCTTGATTTGCCAACATCCTGATGCTTTGATCATTAAGATGGCCCAGCCTTTTATGCCAAGTCTGCAAACTGTGAGTCACACTTGCTCTCAGCACCAACTAAGTAGCAGGTACCATTGTGAGAGAGAAACACCTATTGCTAGTCATTGGAACCTTAGCTATAGGATTTTGCAGTGACCAATCATCAAAAATTGTCACCATTCCCTTTCCAAATACTAAACAATACCCATGTTCCATCATCTGACCAACACTGAGCAAGTTCTCTTCTAAACCAGGTACCAACATCACTTCTTGAATGTGTTTTCTGCCTGTCTTGGTTTCTATCACAAGTGTACCTTTTCCTGCAACTTGAACTGTCTCTTCAGTCCCCATTTTCACCTTGGAAGTTACATCCCTTCGAATATCTATCAGTAGCCTTTCATCTCCAGTCATGTGGTTGCTACAACCACTGTCCACATACCAAGAATTGTTCAATTTCACATCTGTCACAGCATTGCATGCATAAAACAATGTTCCAGTTTCTTCAACCTGATTGGCATAATTCACCTTCTGCACAGGTTGGTTTCCATGGCAATATCTAACCATGTGACCAAACTTTCCACATCCTCTGCATTTTGGTTTTCCTTCAAACCAGCACTTGCCATAGTGCAGTTTTTCACAGTGCTTGCAGGGTGTTTTAGTTCCTTCATTTGATGCATTTGGTTTGGAATTAGAGTTGGACTTGTTATTCCAATTCTTCCCATTTTCCTTCCAGTTCTTCTGAGACTTGTTACCTCCAGAAGAACTTCCATTCTTAGAGCTTTTACTCTCTATGTTTAGGCTAGTAAAAGCCTTTTCTGTGGAGTTTTCAATGTGCCTATCCAATTTGAGCTCAAAGTTCTTGAGAGACGCAACCATTTCTTGAATTTCAAGAGTGTCAAGATCCTTTGAATGCTCAATCACAGAACATATAGAGTCATAAGATCTAGGCAAGCTAATAAGCAATTTCTGCACAACTCTTTCTCTAGTTAACTCTTCACCATAACTTTTCATTTGATTAATTAGATCAAACAGTTTAGCTACATAACCAGAGAATGACTCACTATCCTTCATACGAGTGTATTCAAACTCTCTACGTAAGCCTTGTAGTTTCACATTTCGTACCTGTTTATCGCCTCTAAACTCCTGCTTCAGAATATCCCATGCACCTTTTGAGGTTTCCTCATTCACTATTCTGGGAAAAATTTGGTCTGAGACTGCACCTTGGATCAGTCCAAGTGCACGAGCATCTTTCATCAAAATCTCAGCCGATGTAGAGTTCTCTTCTTCAGCAGCTTTAGATCCTTCTTCCTTTCCTTTTTCCTTCATTGGATTGAAGCATCAAAGCCATTTTCAACCAAATCCCACAGTCCATGAGATTTCAGAATGGTCTTCATTCGAATGCTCCAAAACTCATAGTTTTCTCCATTGAACACTGGTGTACGAAACTCAGAAGAGCTTGATCCTGCCATGTTAGACATCAGACACAGCTAGAAAGGCTTCGTGAAATTTTGTGTGAGCTCAACGTCAGCTCAGCCAAGCACCAGCTCGAATCTCACAGATTCACGCCCAATAAACAATCAAACCTGGCTCTGAGGCCATGTTAGAATTCTCAGTTTGTATGTGTATTTTTAGATTAGGAAGAGGTGCTCATTCTAGAGCATTTTGCTAGAGAGAGTGAAGAGAAAAATAGGAATGCACTGTTCTATTGAATTCAGCAAATTCTGCAACACACATAGTGTGACTGACAGAGAGAGAAGTGTGATTCTCTCTAACAAAATTACAGCTGTCACCCTATTAGGTGATTACACATGTCATACCAAATCTAAGCTAGAGAATCCACCTAGACTATGATCTAATGGTTCTCATTACATCATTTAAATAGACTTAGCAGGAAAACAAAAAATAGAAGATGACTTCAGCTCTAGGAAATCTGCAGAAGGATTATATTTCAACAAATATAACCAATATATATAATCAATTAAAATATATAACTAAATATGTAGTAAAATATTTAATTCTCAAATTATTAATACATATACTTTTAAAAATACAGGTCTTCACAAAGAGAATGTTTTACAACAACATGATACACTTCCTATAACTGTAATTTCCTATTTGGACATTCCAGTACAACAATTTCAAGCCTTGAGCATGCAGTGATACTGATTTTCAAACCCTAGACTAACTGCAACAAAAGAAATCAAATGGAATGCGTGGTGTGGAATAATTCGTGGAAAGTATCTTTGAGGCCACGATGGTGTTTGCGGCTTCGGTGTAATGAATTCCATCCCAGCTCACAAATCGGGATCCTTCATCGCAAACATGAGAGCCAGGTTGACCGCAGAGCCCCCTGACATTGAAATTGTACGGAGGACCTCCGTTGCCACAGCATGCCATTAGCGGCGTAGAGAAACCTACATTGTAACACATTCATCAAAATTAAATTGCATTGCCCCTAAACTAGATTGAACTAATTCACCAGAATGCTACTTCCTTGCTTTAACATAAGTAGGCTTACCGTATTTGGTGGAGTTGGCAATGAGATCATACTTGATGGCATATATATCCACATAAACTATCACAGCATCCTTCAATTCAGATCTCATTGCTTTGCACAAATCGAGCAATGCTTCATTGAACGATCTTGCAGCCGCATTGTAACTCGAAAGACATCCATATGGATCCAAATCCTTCTTCTCAACTAATGAAAGTTTTTGAGGGAGACAACCCAACGGCCCGGTGTTGTGTATCCAAAAGTTCCTTCCACCTTGATCGTATAAAGCCTACAATTGATGCAGTATAAATTTCAGCATTGATATAAACAAATCAATTTCGCTAAGGATATCTGTCATAATTTCTTTACTCTGCCTGCCCCTTTTTATGATCGTTTGTATAGACGCCGAACTCACCTTAACCGCACTCTTGATTTCTTCAATAACTGAAGGAATTGTCTCTGTTACTTGAACGTATGAAAGGCCTTTAGTGAAAGAATCAGAAAGGTCATTTTGTCCGATATCGATCATGTAAAGTGCTTTCCGGAAACCTTCATCATTTATCCAATGTTTGGAACCTAAACATACATTGAGCAGTATCATTCAGTCAGCTGGTTTTCACAAGAACATCTTCAAAACACAAGAACATTTTCACAAACTCACTATCTATGTTCACATATGACAGCAGTGTACTCAGCCAAATAACTCAAGGAAATTCAAATTCGAAATATACCTGCAGCTGCAATAGCCTTGAAGTGGATGAACTGCATGACTTGAATATTCAAAGAAAAAGGGACACGCTTCGGGATGGTAGAGGACCCGACAACGGCAAAGTTTGCCCCATTTGAGAAGTTGGAGCCTGCCAAAGAGTCTAGGTATGGGCTCAGTAGACTCACATTCAGACTCTGGCCTGCACAAGAAAACAACATTATCTTAGTTTCCATTTTTTAAATTTAATCCTACGATCCTAACAAGTATAAGGGGAGGGGGCGAGGGTGGGGTCTACTTACAGAGGAGGTCGATGACGAGGCGTCCATCGGAGAGGCGACCGGTGGAGCTGCCGAAGAAGGTACGGCCGTTGGGGGGATTGACGGAGTAGCCTAGTCCGGCGGCGAGTCCACCCGTGTCCGAGTTGGAGTCGCCAAAGTTGAAGATGTGGACGGGCCTCGTTGAACAAAGTTGGCCATCGACTGAGGATGAGAGAATGATCAAGAGCACCGCTCCGGAGAGTGTTAATATCAGACCCACTGACTGATCAGCCCAACCCAGACCCTGCACATACACCATTTTTATCCAACGCAAAAAGTCTCGAGAGTGAAGAAGAAGCCTAAAGAAAGAGGATTGAAAATTCTACTTTTCTCATTATGAATAAATCATTAGAATGAGGCCTTTTATATATACAAAGCCTGTGATAACTGAAAAAATTCCTCCTAACAAACTAACTAATGAAGCAAACTAGCCCTAATTAATAGTGACTGGCATGTGTTTGTTTTAACCGAGTCTGTGTACGTAAACTTAATAACTGAAAAGATTATTCCTCCTAACAACTACCTAGTGAAGCAAACTAAACCTAATCACGTGTTTATTTTAACCGAGTCTATCCACTTGGAATACAGTTGGGTCTGTGAAGACCTGTATTTTTTAAAAGTACATATATTGAAGATTAAATAGTTTGCTATTTATTTTAAAAATTATATATATATATATATATATCTTCCTAGCTTATGATTATAATTATTTTAACTTGAAAACGTGGCATCATTCTTTAAGGTGAAATGGATGCATTCAATTATATGTGAATCATCCTTTGACTAGCAAGAGGTGGCTTTAGATGGGAGTTTGTGAGAGCCTGTAAAATATATATATATAATGGGGGTGGATCCGTGGCACCATGTTTTTGACACAAGTTTTGACACAAATTTTAAACCCTTAGATTAGACTACAATAAATGGCTGAGATTAAATAAACTAATTCTTTCAACTTAAAATAATTATAATTTAATTTAATTAACTTTGCTATTCAATTTTCTCTCTCCACATTTATATTTTCACTTCTTCCTAAAAGCATCAACATTCTATCTCACGACATCTTCTTCTTCTTTTTCATGACTTTCCCTTTTTTTTACTTCTCTCTTCTTTTTGCCCACACACTATTTTCCTCCATAACAAGAAACAACGAACCCAACCCATATAGCAAAATCAAATACCCAGTAGGGAAGATTGACGTAGGGAGGAGGAAGGTTGATCTTTGTAATTTTTTTTTTCGTTTTTTTTTTCTGGTGCTGCTAAATTAAAACCTCTATTTCCCCTTGCTGAGAAAAACAAAAAAAGGATCAAGCAGTTAGTTGATTGAGATTCATTTTGATCATCCCCAATGAAATTTCAAGAACCTAAGAGCATGATTACCCTGCCCTCCATGGAACTCCCCCAAATTCGTTTTGATTCTGAGTGGAGAGAAAGTAATTGCATATAACTAGCAGTAGGCAAATGGAGATTTTTGGCACATCGAGGCTGTGGAGGAGATTACGCTGGGCATGGAGGAAGGGGGAGGTAGAATTTGGAGACAGTCCAATTCATAATTATTAGATTAAAATAATAATAATTAGAATAAATGTATTATTTCCAAGATAATAATAAATTAGCTGTGAGATTTAATCTGAGCCATTAATAGTGCTTAAATCTAAGGGTTCAAAATTTGTGTCAAAAGTTGTGTCAAAAATATGGTGCCACGGATCCGCCCCCATATATAATAATTATTCATATACTATATATTATTTATTTATTAATATGAATTTTTCTTATTTAAATATTTATTGTGAATATTTATATGTTATTAAATCTTAGGCCTAGCATGAGATTATCCATTTAGTTGAAAGATGACACTATTCTTATTATCCATGTGTAGAGGCTTCGAATTGATTTTAATCAAATCATCATTGCCATGCCACCTTGCATGCTCGTAATAAGTGGTGTTGTGATATCATTGGCCAAAGGGGGATGAGTCACATTATTCCTATAAATATCATGCTTCCTTACTTCAATCATTCATTCCAATTCTTTAATGAGAGAGAGAGAGAGAGAGAGAGAGAGAGAGAGAGAGAGAGAGAGAGAGAGAGAGAGAGAGAGAGAGAGAGAGAGAGAGAGAGAGAGAGAGAGAGAGAGAGAGAGGATGAAGAGCATGTGTATTTGTCTTGCAATATTTCATACTTATCATGGTGAGTGGGTTATGTAATATGTTCTAAAAGTTCTTATGTGAAAATCATGGGTTTATTCTATTTACAAATCTCTCTCTATGTTCAAGTCAAGCATATCTAATTTGTGCAATATTTCACACAATATATATTATTTTGAGTTTTTGTGAAGTATGTATTATTCATGGAACATGAGAACTTCAGTGACGGGGTATCCGAAGGATAAATGTACCAGATGGGGACATATGGCAGTGAGGCCGATAGGGGTCACGTGCTGGGTACAATTTGTGAAGGATAATCAAGATATAAAGTAATGATGTGATATGATTTGGGTTGTGTATCTTTTTATTATATTTTTCTAGAGTGTGTAAAATGATATTGCTTGACTGGCATATTACATAATCTACTCATTGAGCGGTGGTTTGCTCATCCTTCACCTATTTTGTTTTTCAAATCAATTAGTGGGCAAGACAAAGCCAAAACCAAAGAAGTTGGATTAGTTTAGAGTGATAAACTTTTATTTATATATTGTACACTTGTAAGATTATAATTTTATTTTTTCATATATATAATGGTAATGTATTTTAACAAATTTTTCAATCTTTTTATTTTCTTTCATTCAGTTCACGCACCATAATTTAAGAATATTTTTTATTCTCGAATCCAGTTGTGACAGAGTTGGCGTCAATTTCATGCAATTGTTTACCTTGAGCAGGAGCACATGCAACTATCATTTATCTCTAGATACTTTATCTACTTTTGTGATAGGATTAATATTAGTTTATATTATATAACATAGTTTCCATACATTCTTAGCCGCCAAATAATTATCCAAATGGTATCTTTGTTGTTGCCGACTTATGCTAGTATAAATAGGACCTCTCATAATTGAAATAAGAGTAAGAAATGAGAAAGAAGAAAATGAAAGAGAAAGTATAGGGAGAGAGTGGTGATGAAACTTTTGGAGCTTGGCTTAGGTCGTAGTACATGGAGATAGGTAGATAGGTTGTCTTGCCAATTTATTTTATAAGATTTTATATCGAGGTGAGTGGTTTATGTAACGTGTTCTAAAAGTTCTTATTTTGTGATAAAATATAAAACCATGAATTATCGTGGATTTGTTCTATTTACAAATATCTCTCTATTTCAAGTCAAACATGTCCAATTTGGTGCAATCTTTCACATATTGATTGGAATATTTGTGAAGTACGTATTATTCATGGAACATGAGAACTTCAATGTTGGAGTATCCAATGGATAGAAGTACCACACGAGGACATAGGGCAGTGAGGCCAATAGAGGTAATGTGGTTGGTTACATGCTATAAAGGATAAGCATTAGATGCATGTTTCCTTCAATACTTGGGCAAGATCAAAGGCCTAAAGCTCAAATTACTTTTCTTTTTCTTTTTTTTTTCTTTTTTTTTAATTTTAAAAATAAATTACTCAAGTCACTCATTACTAGTTAGTATTATGCTTAATATATAAGTTGCAATAACAGTAGTTGGTCTTAAAATTCATCTATTGTTTGATTTATTTATGTAGTTTGCATCTCAAATTTTATGTAATTATCCAAACATAAGATGTATAACTAAAAGAGACTTTTTAGACAATGTTGATATTGAAAACTCCTATATAGTGTACGTATGTGGAGGGGAATGGAACTCGGTTGAGAGAGTGATATCATGTTTGTTTCTCTATTTGATCAATTAGAATATTAACGATGGAGAAAGCCATGACTTATTTGGCACTTTAATCAATTTGGTCACTTCTGTTTTGCAACACCCTTCCTCTTTAGCTAATACAAAATTTTCCTTTCTTTTCATTAGCTTACACTTTCACAACATGCTCTTGAGTCTTGTCATGATTTTTATTTTCTTTTTTTGCAGCACCCTTATGCGCTTGAGTCATAAGGTTACATTTACAGTTCAAGGGTTTTTATTTTCCCCCCGACATTTATTATTTTCTTCAAAAATGGTGAAATTTTGGAAAGATATGATATCAAAAAAAGAAAGAAAAAATTCGAATCATAGGAGAAAGAGAACAAAGTAGTAGCTACTAATTTTAATTACAATCAGCAAACTTTAATTTGCCCTTGGGAGGGTGGGGTCCAGATAAAACCACCATCATAAGTTCATCATAATTGGAATCTCAACATGGAGATGAGATGAGATTATTACTCAAATTCATTGTAAACTCATGTTCTTATGACCATGGAATGCTTTAAGATAATTTTTCAATCCCTCCCGACATGAGGGGGCACTTTGCGTCCAATGCAGTCCCACACAATAAGCTTCACTATTTTCGCGGCTTGAATAGAACTCCCTATAGCGGCAACCAGGTCATTCTATTCAAAACAAACAAACAAATAAATTGGTACTTAGGTGACGATGGGTAAATTTAAATGATATTCAAGTAAACATAGTGATCTTCACACACTTTAAACTTTGACCAAATATACTTAAGACTAGTCAACTGCTACTCATGAGAAACCATAACAAAGAACACACACACAGAGCATAACAATCTATACCTGCAAGCTTAGAAGATTACTAGTGACAACCTAGGTACTCAGAACGACCCGTCAATTTAGGCATTCCCTGTGCTAGCAACAATTATGGTGAAAATATGTGAAAAATATCATAATCAAGTAAACAGCAAATAGTAGATAATTATGACTAGTCAACCCCAAGAACACAAACCTAGAAATGCATGAACATCATGCTAAAATATGAAAACTATGAGAGAATATTTGTCTGTGAGAATTTTCTGTGTATTCTTCTCTTTGTAGGAGGTCATATTTATAATACAACGAAACCTGAATGGGCAAGTAAATAATAAATTCCTAAATCTATTTACAGTAGGAAATCAGGAATTAAAGTAAATCAATTACAATTATAATAGAAATTCTTGGTGTGTAAGGAAAGTAAGTCAATATCCACAAGTCACGCCAACACTCCCCCTCACATTGGTGCATAAATGTCACCAATGCCCAACTGATCCAGTGAATTGTGAAATACTTTACTGTAAATCGCCTTTGTCAAAATATCTGCCAATTAATCCTCGGATTTCACAAAAGGAAACTGAAACACTTTAGCCTCAAGATTCTGTTTGATGAAGTGTCGATCCACCTCAACATGTTTAGTACGATCATGCTGAACCGGATTCTGTGCAATGGCTATAGCAGCCTTGTTGTCACAAAAGAGATTCATTGTGGATGTAGGTTTATACCCGAGTTCAATAAGCAACTTTCTTAACTAAAGAAGTTCACAAATCCCTTTAGTCATGCCTCTGAACTCGGCTTCTGTACTGGATAAAGCTACTACATTCTATTTCTTGCTCCTCCATGTCACCAAATTACCTCCCACGAATGTGAAGTAACCTGATGTGGATTTTCTATCTGTTACATTACCCGCCCAATCTGCATCTGAATAACCATCAATATTTAGATGACCATGCTTTGAAAACATAAGTCCTTTTCCAGGTACAGACTTCAAATATCTAAGTATCCGAAGAACTGCATTCATGTGGTCTTCACTTGGAGAGTGCATAAATTGACTGACAACGCTCATCGCATAAGCAATGTCTGGTCGAGTATGTGACAAATAGATCAATCTTCCCACTAACCTTTAGTATCTTTCTTTGTTAGTTGGAACTTGATCCGGATATTCTCCAAGATGATGATTCTGAACAATAGGAGTGTCCGCAGGTTTACAATCTAGCATTCCTGTGTCTGTCAACAAGTCCAAGACATATTTCCTTTGAGAGAGAAATATGCCTTGCTGCGATCGAGCCACCTCAATTCCCAAGAAATACTTGAGTCCACCTAGATCCTTCATCTCAAACCCCGTAGCCAGATAGTCTTGTAGCTGTGATATTTCCTGTTTATCATTCTCAGTAATAATCATATTATCAACGTAGATTATTAATGCTGTTACCTTCCCTTTTCGATGTTTCAAGAACAGAGTATGATCTGAGTTGCACTGTTTGAAACCATTGTTTTTCATTGCCATATTGAACCGTCCAAACCATGCACGTGGTGACTGTTTCAATCCATACAATGCTTTTTGTAACCTGCAAACTGTTCTAGTCTGAGTAGTATTATATCCAGGAGGAATGTCCATGTACACCTCCTCCGTGAGTTCGCCATGTAGAAAAGCATTCTTTACATCAAAGGTGCAGTGGCCAATCCAAATTAGTTGCAAGGGACAATAAGACTTTGACGGTGTTTAACTTTGCAACTGGTGTAAAAGTTTCTTCATAGTCTATACCATAGGTCTGTGTGTATCCTTTTGCCACAAGTCTTGCCTTGTATCGCTCGATAGATCCATCTGCATTGTGTTTTATAGTAAACACCCATCTACATCCGATAGTCTTTTTTCCTCGTGGTATAGTCTCCAATGTCCAAGTCTGATTTTTCTCAAGAGCTTTCATCTCCTCTTTTATAGCTTGGACCCACTTAGGATCTTTCAATGCTTCAAAAACCTTGGTTGGAATACAGAGAGCAGACAACTGATTCACAAAAGCCTTGAGTGGTTCAGACAGCTTCTCAGTGGATACATGATTTGCAATTGGATACTTGGATGTCTTGCCAATATCAGGTGAATAACGGTTTGGTGGCTTCCCACGATTTTGCCTAAAAAGTAATTGATATCCAATAATTTTATCATCTAAATGCACAAGTCTAGTAGGAGTAGTTACCTCAAGGATATTCTCAGGAGATTGGTCTGTTGGTACTGTTGAGTTAAAAGGGGGTCTTCATCTTGTTGTTCTGTATTGTCTGTAGGTGTGAGACTTGGATCTGAAATATCTTCGCATGGATCAGGTGGGTCAGGCAATTGATCGCTATGAATGGGCGATTGGTCACTTTTCAACAGAAAGTAATCTCGTGCTCCAAACTCGGGATGATCACTCATGTCTGTACATAGGAGAATTTCTTTGTTTTCCAAGTTTCTCCAATTCTGCTCTTCACTTCGTATCTCTCCCTGAAGCGCAGAATTGGATGATGGGTCATGAAAGAACTGCTCAGATTCCAGAAAGGTCACATCTAAAGTGACATAGGTTCGTTGGGTAGGAGGGTGATAACAGCGGTAACCTTTCTGATGAGTGGCATAACCCACAAAAACACAACGAAGCGCACAGGGATCAAGTTTGCTACGCTGATTTTTGTGGAGATGAACGAAAGCCACACATCCAAAGATTCGGGGTGTGAGTACCAAAACAGAGGGCAGAGGTCTGTGTTGCGCAAGCACCTGTAAGGGAGTTTTAAAGGTCAATACACCAGAAGGCATGCGGTTGATCAGGTGAACTGCAGTGATAATAACATCATCCCAGTGATGGCGAGGAACATGAGTGCCAATCAAAAGTGCTCGGCCGGTTTCAAGAAGATGTCGATTCTTTCGTTCAGCAACACCATTTTGTTGTGGTGTATGAGAACAAGTCGTCTCATGGATAATTCCATGTTGTTGGAAGTAAGTCTGAAAGTCATGATTGACAAATTCTCCACCATTGTCTGAGCGAAGAATCTGGATTTGAGCATTAAACTGAGTTTTCATCTGTTTGTGGAAGGACTAAAAACGGGAAAACACTTCGTTTTTATTCTTCAGCAAATAAAGCCATGTCATCCGTGTACAATCATCGATGAATATGACAAACTATCGAACACCAGAAGGAGCAGTGATAGGCGAAGGTCCCCAGACATAAGAGTGAATTAACGTAAATGGAGTAGTACACTTGTTCGTACTTAACGGGTAGGGCACACGGTGACTCTTGGCCAAAATACAAGTATCACATGTGAAGTCGGAGTCTTTGAAATCTGAGAATAAATCTGGTATAAGATGCTTCATCTAACTAAAAGACGGATGTCCCAATCGACGATGCCACAACCAGATTTGCTTTTGTTTGCTATCAAAGGGATGTGTCACACTGTTAGCCACGCCGGGACTGAAGTCATCGACATAATATAGCCCCCCTCTCTTAGTACCACGACCAAGAATCTCCTTAGTGTGAATATCCTGAAGCAAACAAAAACTCGGGTAAATGAGTACACAACAATTCAATTGTTCAGTAAGCTGACTAACTGACAACAATTTAGTGGATAAAGATGGAACAAGTAAGGTATTAGACAGGGTGAGAGTGGATGAGAGTGCAACAGTGCCAGCCCCTGTCACAGGATAAGTAACACCATTGGCATTTGCAATACAGGTTCGTCGAGGTTGTGTAGTATTCAGAAAATCATCAGGATCAAACGTCATATGATCAGTTGCACCAGAATCAATTATCCAGCTCTTGGAATCAATCTTATCGGAAGTATGGAATCCATAACCTGTACCATTACTGGTCATATTGCATTGTCCTTGATCTGTAAGAGTAGCCCACCAATCGGGATAGCCATTCAATTTAAAACAAGTCTCACAAGTGTGTCTCGGATCACCACAATATGCGCAATTTGGTCCATGTGTCTGGGTCATTAGTCTAGAAGTCATAATCTGTACAGCGGAAGATGCATAGGATACAGGTTGAGTAGGAATTTGGATCGAAATCTGAGCCTGAGTTGGGGCCGGAGTCGGAGTCGAAATCGGGATCGGGGTCTGAATCAGAGACAAATTCGGGGTTGGGGTCATCATCGGAGTGGGGGTCAGGGTCGTCTTCGGAGTCGGGGTCGAGGTCGTCGTCGTCATAGTCGGGGTCGGGGTCGTCAAAAGAGGATCCTGATTCTGGATCGGGTTCGGGGTCAAAGTCTGCATCTGTAGGGGCCGAGCCATCTGGGCACTCAACTCAACGATAGTTGGTTAAGAATGAGAGAAGGAGTTGGTGGTGCTACCTCCATGAGGGTTGAAAAAATCATCAACCCCCATAACGGCGGCGGGGGTTTGAAACTAGAGTCAGCAATTTCAAGATCGCCGCTCTGATACCATGCTAAAATATGAAAACTATGAGAGAATATTTGTTTGTGGGAATTTTCTGTGTATTCTTCTCTTTGTAGGAGGTCATATTTATAATACAACGAAACCTGAATGGGCAAGTAAATAATAAATTCCTAAATCTATTTACAGTAGGAAATCAGGAAATAAAGTAAATCAATTACAATTATAATAGGAATTCTTGGTGTGTAAGGAAAGTAAGTCAATATCCACAAGTCACGCCAACACATCATGTGATTACTAGTCAACTATCAAGAACACAAACCCAGAAAATAAAGAAGCTGCAAACCATAATTTGTTCACCTAGAAACCCACTATTGGGAAAAACTGGAGGTCATCAATTGACCAGGCAATCCACTAAACAAAGAACATTATTACAAAGAAACACAAGCAAGCTCAAGAGATCCTATATCTATTTAGGAAGATAAGCCATACTTCCTTTGTGCAATCTTCTTCTCTAACTTAGCAAAGCTAACAGCTTAGTCCTTCATGGCAATGGCAACTTCTTCTTCAGATTTTTCATCCCATGGCACTAGATAGCCAACTCAAACTCGAACAGAAACCAACAATTTGGATTCAAGGAGAAAAGACAAATTTCTTCAAGAAACCAATCTTGAATCTGATCTAGATGTATATAAGAATGTGTTTGTTCTAGCTAGATGTATATTTCATATTTCAAAAGCAGTTTTCAAAAATCAATTTAGAAAACTCATAGATGAAAATGGTGGTTTTCTCTTGAGGAAGAAGAGAGAGCACAAAGATGAAGAAACATTTTCAAAACTTCCTATCAAAAGAAACGGCTGCCAAATGAGGAATCAATGGGTATTTACCCAAAAATTTCTAGTCAGAAAAGTACACATGGCAGCTGAGAAAATTCACAGAATAGGACAAAAAGATTTGTTAGAATCCAACTGGAAACCAGTGAGTTGGAAATCCTACTAATGCAAAGGATGACTAGTCATATGAAAAGAAGATGAGTAGTCATAATCTTAAGAAAATCTAATGAATATAATATGATGCAATGTACAAATTACCTTTGCCAATATGATTAATATTCCGTAAGATAGCAGCCAGATAAGAATACTTAGAGAAACTATTCTTAATCGAAACTTGAGCTTCGATGATTACAATGTATGTTCTATTACACTATTATCAAGAAAAGTCAAAAGAAAAACTCAAAATGCATACACTTAACAGCTCGTCATTGTGGTTGCCCATTTTTATTTAAAACCCTAAACACGGAGAAAAGTCAAACGACGTCGTAAGAGTTGAGTTTTTGTATCCCCATTAAGAGTTGAGTGTTTGGAGTATGCGGGAAATAAATGTGGGCCCGTTGGGCTCAAATCCAACAGAAAGACTAATTTGCCCTTCATGAAATCACAATTGAAGCCAAAAGAAAACAATAACTTTGATTTTTTATTTTTTTTATTTTAAAGACTAGCTTCTAGAAAAATATATTATTTCCGAGTTTGTTGTTTTACTTCATTTGAAAGGCCCAAACACACTAACAAAAGAATTATATGCCTAGTCCATAATAACTAACAGAAGGGGATCCCCAATTTTATAATACAAAATTGAGGCTTAAGAGAATGTTTTACAACAACATGATACACTTCCTATAACTGTAATTTCCTATTTGGACATTCCAGTACAACAATTTCAAGCCTTGAGCATGACCCTGGACTATCTGCAACAAAAGAAATCAAATGGAATGCGTGGTGTGGAATAATTCGTGGAAAGTATCTTTGAGGCCACGATGGTGTTTGCGGCTTCGGTGTAATGAATTCCATCCCAGCTCACAAATCGGGATCCTTCGTCACAAACATGAGAGCCAGGACGACCGCAGAGCCGCCCGGCATTGAAGTTGTACGGAGGACCTCCGTTGCCACAGCATGCCATTAGCGGCGTAGAGAAACCTACATTGTAACACATTCATCAAAATTAAATTGCATTGCCCCTAAACTAGATTGAACTAATTCACCAGAATGCTACTTCCTTGCTTTAACATAAGTAGGCTTACCGTATTTGGTGGAGTTGGCAATGAGATCATACTTGATGGCATATATATCTACATAGACTATCACAGCATCCTTCAATTCAGATCTCATCGCGTTGCACAAATGGAGCAATGCTTCATTGAACGATCTTGCAGCCGCATTGTAACTCGAAAGACATCCATATGGATCCAAATCCTTCTTTTCAACTAATGAAAGTTTTTGAGGGAGACAACCCAACGGCCCGGTGTTGTGTATCCAAAAGTTCCTTCCACCTTGATCGTATAAAGCCTACAATTGATGCAGTATAAATTTCAGCATTGATATAAAGTGATAACAAATCAATTTCTCTAAGGATTTCTATCATAATTTCTTTACTCTGCCTGCCCTTTTTATGATCGTTAGTATAGACGCCGAACTCACCTTAACCGCACTCTTGATTTCTTCAATAACTGAAGGAATTGTCTCTGTTACTTGAACGTACGAAAGGTTTTTAGTGAAAGAATACGAAAGGTCATTTTGTCCGATATCGATCATGTAAAGTGCTTTCCGGAAACCTTCATCATTTATCAAATGTTTGGAACCTAAACATACATTGAGCAGTGTCATTCAGTCAGCTGGTTTTCACAAGAACATCTTCACAACACAAGAACATTTTCAAAAGCTCAATATCTATGTTCACATTCAGCAGTGTGATCAGCCAAATAACTCAAGGAAATTGAAATTCCAAATATACCTGCAGTAGCCTTGAAGTGGATGAACTGCATGACTTGAATACTCAAAGAAAAAGGGAAACGCTTCGGGATGGTACAGGACGCTGCAACGGCAAAGTTTGCCCCATTTGAGAAGATGGAGCCTGCCAAAGAGTCTAGGTATGGGCTCAATAGACTCATATTCAGACTCTGGCCTGCACAAGAAAACAACATTATCTTAGTCTTACTAAACTGCATATTCACTTGCTGTTACAGATTAAAGATCACAAACAGATTGTCTGGCAGAAAAACTTAAAAACTTACCCTATAAATTATTAGAAACTAGAATTTAATCCTCGAAACTGCCGGTTCTTAATCCTATATCCTAACAAGTACAAAGGGAGGAGGCAAGGGTGGGTTCACTTACAGAGGAGGTCGATGACGAGGCGTCCATCGGACAGGCGACCGGTGGATTTGCCGAAGAAGGTACGGCCGTTGGGGGGATTGACAGAGAAGCCGAGTCCGGCAACAAGTCCACCCGTGTCCGAGTTGGAGTCGCCGAAGTTGAAAATTTGGACTGGACTCGTTGGACAAAGTTGGCCATCGACTGAGGATGAGAGAACGATCAAGAACACCGCTCCGGAGAGTGTTATTATCAGACCCACTGATTGATCAGCCCAACTGAGCCCCTGCACATACACCATTTTTATCCAACGTAATAAGTCTCGAGACTTGAGACTCGAGAGTGGAGAAGAAGCCTAAAGAAAGAGGATTGAAAATTCTACTTTTCTCATTATGAATAAATCATTACAATGAGGCCTTTTATATATACAAAGCCTGTGAATAACTGAAAAAATTCCTTCTAACAAACAAACTAATGAAGCAAACTAACCCTAATTAATAGTGACTAGTACGTGTTTGTTTTAACCGAGTCTTTATAAGTAAACTTAATAACTGAAAGGATTATTCCTCCTAACAAACAAACTAATGAAACAAACTAAACCTAATCACGTGTTTGTTTTAACCGAGTCTGTGCATATGGAATACAGTTGAGTCAATGATCCAATGACCGGAGGAATAAAGTGGGCCCAAATTACTTTTCTTTTTCTTATTTCTTTTAAAAAATAAATTACTCGAGTCACTCATTACTAGTGAGTGTTATGCCTAAGATATGTATCTCAAATTTTATCTAGTTATCCAAACATAAGGTGTATAACTAAAAGACACTTTTTCGACAATGTCGATATTGAAAACTAGTATATAGAGTACGTATGTGGTGTGGAGGGGAATGGAACTCGGCTGAGAGAGTGATATCATGTTTGTTTCTCTATTTGATCAGTCAGAATATTAGCAATGGAGGAAGGAAGCTTAGCCCACTCCAAAACCACCATCATAAGTTCATCATAACTGGAATCTCAACCTGGAGATGAGATCAAATTATTATTCCAATTCATTGTAAACTCAAGTTTTTAAGACCATGGAACACTTTAAGATAATCTTTCAAGCCCCCCTAATATTAGTTTATATTATATAAGATAGTTTCCATGCATATCACCTTTTTTAACCGCCAAACAATTATCCAATGGGATCTTTGTTATTGTCGACTTATGTTAGTATAAATAGGACCTTCTAGAATTGAAATAAGAGAGTAAGAAACGAGAAAGAAGAAAATGAGAGAGAAAGTAAGAGAAGAGGAGAAAGAGTGGTGATGAAATTCTTGGAGTTTGGCTTAGGTGGTAGTACATGGACATAGGTAGATAGGTTGTCTTGCTAATTTATTTTAAGGGTTCTCATTATTTAGGTGAGTGGTTTATGTAATGCGTTCTAAAAATTCTTATTTTGTGATAAAATATGAAAACTATGAATTATCATGGATTTGTTTTATTTACAAATATCTCTCTATTTCAAGTTAAGCAGTCTTTCATACTATATATTGATTGGAATTTTTTTTGAAGTGTGTATTATTCATGGAACATGAGAATTTCAATGTTGGGGTATCCGAGGGATAGATGTAGGACATAGGGCAGTGAGGCCAATAGGGGTCAAGTGGTTGGTTATATGCTATGAAGGATAACCGAGATATTATATTTTCTAGAGTGTAAAACGGCATTACTTGATTGGCATATTACATAATCTATTCGCTGAGCATTGGTTGCTCACACCTCACCATGTTTAATTTTTCAGATGAATTAGTAGGCAAGACAAAGACTAAACTAGTTGAAGATGAATTAGATGGAGTGATAGAGTTGTTTTTTATTTATTGTACATTTGTAAAACTTTGGAGCTATTTTTATAAGATAAGTTTATTTTAAATCCATATTTTTTTTAACCATGCACCGGGCGCATGTTTAATTTCTTCCAACCCCTAGGTCCGGAGCGTGACTTTTCTTTTTTTTCTTTTTAAAAATAAATTACTCTAGTCACTCATTACTAGGGAGTGTTATGCGTAAGATATGAGTTGCAATAACAGTTGGTTGTAAAATTCATCTTTTGTTTGATTCATTTATGTAGTTTGTATCTCAGATTTTATGTAATTATCTACATAAGGTGTATAACTAAAATAGACTTGTTGGACAAAATCGATATTGAAAACTACAATATAATGTACGTATGTGGAGGGGGGAATCAAACTCGACTCAGAGAGTGATATACTGTTTGTTTCTCTATTTGATCAATCAGAATATTAGCGAGGGAGGAAGCGATGACTTATTTTGCTATCTATCAATTAGGTCACTTTTGTTTGTAACGCCCTTACTCTTTAGCTAATACAAAATTTTCTTTTCTTTTCATAAGCTTACACTTACACAACATGCTCTTGAGTCTTGTCATGATATTTATTTTCTTTTTTCGGCAGCACCCTTATGCTCTTGAGTCATAAGGTTACACTTACAGCTCAAGGCCGACATTTATTATTTTCTTCAAAAATGTTGAAATTTTGGAAAGATCATATCAAAAAAGAAAGAAAGAATTCGAATCATATGAGAAAGAGAACCAAGCAGTAGCTATTAATTAATTTTAATTACAATTAACAAACTTTAATTTGTCCTTGGGAGGGTGGGGTCCAGATAAAACCACCACCATAAATTCATCATAGCTGGAATCTCAACTTGGAGATGAGATGAGATTATTATTCAAATTCATTAAACTCTAGTTTTTAAGACCACTTTAAGATAATCGTTCAATCCTCCCCCCCGATACGAGGAGGCACTTTGTGTCCAACGCAGTCCCACACAATACGCTTCACTAGTTTCGCGGCTTGAACAGAACCCCCTATGGTTGCAACTAGGTCATTCTTTTTCATTCAATCCAAAACAAACGAACAAACATTAAACTCGTATCATTAATTTTATATATACATTCTCACTACATTCGCATACATTCTCTCTTCTCTCTGCCTTTTTCTCCTCTCTGCCTCTCTCTTCTCTCCTTTCCCCTCACCAAACCCAACCCATCACCCCGTACCTAACCCCCCATGGAATTACTTAACACACCCAAACCACCACTCAAAATTTAAAAAAAAATCTCCTCAACCGCACTTCCTATATTCTCTCTTGGTAGGGGTAGTATGAGAGAGAGAGAGAGAGAGAGAGAGAGAGAGAGAGAGAGAGAGAGAGAGGCAAAGAGAAGAGAGATGAGGGGGATGGGTGGGGTGCGATGGGGGTTGGTGGGGGAGGGGAAAGAAGAGAGAGGTAGAGAGAGTGAGGTGAGAGAGAGATAGGCAGACATAAGAGTTAATATAGATAGCTAAAATTAATAGAATGCTTATGGCACATCATCACCCTTAATGGTTTTGGGATAGAAGTGGACGAAATTGGTAAAGTGAGAAAATTTCAATTTAAGGGGGTAAAGTGAGACTGAGCGTCCGTTTCAAGGGATAAAATAATGAATAAACCAATTTTTTATTAGACTTTCATTTAAAGGTTTGAAATTAATTAGGGTAGAAATTGGGGATTGAATTTAATAGGAAAAGAAGAATAAGAACAAGAGAAGAACGAAGGTGCGTGCGTACCATCAAATCTAAGGAAGTACCTACGACAGAGGCCCTTATTTTCATATTTGTCATTCCTTTTCTTACTATTTATTGGAAGAAAATAAGTTTCTAAAAGAGTAGAAATTTATTTCTGGCATCATATTGACTTCTTTATCAGGATCTACGTCGTATAAAGGGACACCAAACTTGTCAGTCTTAATGAGGAAGCGGAGGTTGCTGATGGGGACGTTTGCATTTGAATTCGACTTGCCTCACTGCTGCTCAGCCTCGCCCTTGACGACATTGTTATTCATTACCAGTAGGCTCGTCGTTGTGATTGCCCATTTTTGTTTGAAACCCTAATCACAGAGAAAAGTCAAACAACCCAGAGTTGAGTTTATATATCCCCATTATGGGGAGAGGGAAGAAAAGTGGAGTACGCGGGAAATAATTGTAGCCCGTTGGGCTCAAATCCAAGGGCCCATCCCTAAAATTTTAATACCAGAAAGACTAATTTGCCCTTCATGAAACCACAATTGAAGTCAAAAGAAAACAATAACTTTGAATTTTTTTTTCTTCTTTTTAAGACTAGCTTCTAGAAAAATATATTATTTCAGAGTTTGTTGTTTGACTTCATTTGAAAGGCCCAAACACACTAACAAAAGAATTATATGCCTAGTCCATAATAACAACAGAAGGGGATCCCCAATTTTATAATACAAAATTGAGGCTTAAGAGAATGTTTTACAACAACATGATACACTTCCTATAACTGTAATTTCCTATTTGGACATTCCAGTACAACAATTTCGAGCCTTTGAGCATGCAGTGATGCTGATTTTCATACCCTAGACTAGATGCCACAAAAGAAATCAAATGGAATGCGTGGTGTGGAATAATTCGTGGAAAGTATCTTTGAGGCCACGATGGTGTTTGCGGCTTCGGTGTAATGAATTCCATCCCAGCTCACAAATCGGGTTCCTTCGTCGCAAACATGAGAGCCAGGTTGACCGCAGAGCCCCCTGACATTGAAATTGTACGGAGGACCTCCGTTGCCACAGCATGCCATTAGCGGCGTAGAGAAACCTACATTGTAACACATTCATCAAAATTAAATTGCACTGCCCCTAAACTAGATTGAACTAATTCACCAGCAAGCTACTTCCTTGCTTTAACATAAGTAGGCTTACCGTATTTGGTGGAGTTGGCAATGAGATCATACTTGATGGCATATATATCCACATAAACTATCACAGCATCCTTCAATTCAGATCTCATCCCGTTGCACAAATGGAGCAATGCTTCATTGAACGATCTTGCAGCCGCATTGTAACTCGAAAGACATCCATATGGATCCAAATCCTTCTTCTCCACTAATGAAAGTTTTTGAGGGAGACAACCCAACGGCCCGGTGTTGTGTATCCAAAAGTTCCTTCCACCTTGATCGTATAAAGCCTACAATTGATGCAGTATAAATTTCAGCATTGATATAAAGTGATAACAAATCAATTTCGCTAAGGATTTCTGTCATAATTTCTTTACTCTGCCTGCCCCTTTTTATGATCATTTGTATAGACGCCGAACTCACCTTAACCGCACTCTTGATTTCTTCAATAACTGAAGGAATTCTCTCTGTTACTTGAACGTATGAAAGGTCATTAGTGAAAGAATCAGAAAGGTCATTTTGTCCGATATCGATCATGTAAAGTGCTTTCCGGAAATCTTCATCATTTATCCAATGTTTCGAACCTAAACATACATTGAGCAGTGTCATTCAGTCAGCTGGTTTTCACAAGAACATCTTCACAACACACGAACATTTTCACAAGCTCACTATCTATGTTCACATATGACAGCAGTGTGCTCAGCCAAATAACTCAAGGAAATTCAAATTCGAAATATACCTGCAGCTGCAATAGCCTTGAAGTGGATGAACTGCATGACTTGAATATTCAAAGAAAAAGGGACACGCTTCGGGATGGTAGAGGACCCGACAACGGCAAAGTTTGCCCCATTTGAGAAGTTGGAGCCTACCAAAGAGTCTAGGTATGGGCTCAATAGACTCAAATTCAGACTCTGGCCTGCACAAGAAAACAACATTATCTTAGTTTCCATTTTTCAAATTTAATCCTATGATCCTGACAAGTATAAGGGGAGGAGGCGAGGGTGGGGTCTACTTACAGAGGAGGTCGATGACGAGGCGTCCATCGGAGAGGCGACCGGTGGAGCTGCCGAAGAATGTACGGCCGTTGGGGGGATTGACGGAGTAGCCTAGTCCGGCGGCGAGTCCACCCGTGTCCGAGTTGGAGTCGCCAAAGTTGAAGATGTGGACGGGCCTCGTTGAACAAAGTTGGCCATCGACTGAGGATGAGAGAATGATCAAGAGCACCGCTCCTGAGAGTGTTAATATCAGACCCACTGACTGATCAGCCCAACCCAGACCCTGCACATACACCATTTTTATCCAACGCAATAAGTCTCGAGAGTGAAGAAGAAGCCTAAAGAAAGAGGATTGAAAATTCTACTTTTCTCATTATGAATAAATCATTAGAATGAGGCTTTTTATATATACAAAGCCTGTGTTTGTTTTAACCGAGTCTGTGTAAGTAAACTTAATAACTGAAAAGATTATTCCTCCTAACAAACTAACGAATGAAGCAAACTAAACCTAATCCCGTGTTTGTTTTAACCGAGTCCGTCCATATGAACTACAGTTGGATCGATGATTCAAAGGCCGGAGGAATTGGTGCAGGAATGAAATGTGGGTCCTCGCGAGTTCGAGGGAGTATTTGGGCAAGATCAAAGGCGTAAAGCCCAAATTACTTTACCTTTTTTATTTTTTTTAAAAAATAAAATAAATAAATTACTCCAGTCACTCATTACTAGTGAGTGTTATGCGTAAGATATGAGTTGCAATACAGTTGGTTGTAAAATTCATCTTTTGTTTGATTCATTTTATGTAATTATCCACATAAGGTGTATAACTAAAATGGGCTTATTGGACAATATCGATACTGAAAACTACAATATAGTGTATGTATGTGGAGGGGAATCGAACTCGACTCAGAGAGTGATACACTGTTTGTTTCTCTATTTGATCAATCAGAATATTAGCGATGGAGGAAGCCATGACTTATTTGGCTATCTATCAATTATGTCACTTTTGGTTTGCAACATACTTACTCTTTACCTAATACAAAAATTTTCTTTTGTTTTCATAAGCTTACACTTACACAACATGCTCTTGAGTCTTGTCATGATTTGTATTTTCATTTTTTGGCAGCACCCTTATGCTCTTGACTCTTGAGTCATAAGGTTACACTTGCAGTTTAAGGGTTTTTATTTTTCCCCCGACATTTATTATTTTCTTCAAAAATGGTAAAATTTTGGAAAGATGATATAAAAAAAGGAAGAAAGAATTTGAATCATATGAGAAAGAGAACCAAGTAGTAGCTAGAGCTAACTGGCTCCAGCTAGGTGACAAAAACACAAAGTTTTTCTAAATTTTTGCCACCATTCGTAGAAAGCGTAACCATATCATAAAATTAAGGACACCAATGGTGATTGGATTTATGCTCCCCATATGGGCAATATCTTTGTCGAAGCCTTTAGAAAGAGATTTACTCAATCTGATCCCCTAGCCACTTCCAATATTCGAGATTTTATTAGTATTATTGATCCCTGTATTTCTAGTGATGACAACCTAAAGCTTATGGCTCATGTCTCGGAGTTGGAAATTTTTGACGCTGTGAAAAGCATCGGTGCTCTTAAAGCTCCTGGACCTGATGGTTTACATGCAATTTTTTTTTCATCAGTTTTGGGCTGAAACCAAGCACCTGTTCTGTCAATTGGTCAACGATTTCTTTGTGAATAACATCCCTCTAAACCCTATCAATCACACAAATATTGCTCTTATCCCTAAGATTGACAACCCCGTGAGTGTGGATCACTTTAGACCTATTAGTCTTTGTAATGTAGTTTACAAGGTCATCACTAAAATTATCATTACCAGACTTCGGCCTATCCTTGCTAAGTGAATTTCCCCTAATCAAGGAGCTTTTGCTCTAAGGAGATCCATTTTTGACAACATATTAATTGCTCATGAGTTATTTAGTGATTTTAAAAGGAAAAAAAGGGGCCGTGCATGCGTGCGATGACTCTCAAATTAGACCTGGAGAAAGCCTATGACCTCCTAGATTGGAACTATATAAGAGCTTGCTTAATTGAATTTGGGTTTAATGTCAACTGGTGTGATAGAATTATGAACTGTATTTCCACAGCCTCCTTTTCTATCTCCTTAATGGCAACCTTGAGGGTTTTTTTTACCCCTTCCAGAGGTATCAGACAAGGGGATCCTTTATCTCCTTATCTGTTTATTATTTGCATGGAGCCCTTTATTAGGCACCTTAACAAGTTAACCGAGTCGACTAGAACCCAAGTTGGTTTGCTTTCTTCTCCTCATAGTTATAGAATTTCTAATCTAGTCTTTGCTGATGATTGCTTGATTTTTGCCAAGGCCACGCCTGCTGCTGCCAGGAAAGTTCTTGCTGTCCTGGAAGCGTTCGCAAAGGCCTCTGGTCAGCGTATAAATTTCCATAAATCTACAATTTACTTCTCCCCCAGAGTCCAATCTCATGTTAAGAACAATATCAGCACTGTTTTACATATACAACACAGGACCACAATAGGCAAATACTTAGGTATTCACAACATCATTTTTTAGAAAGATCCCCAAAATGCGAGAGAGTTAATTGACAGAATTCGTTCAAAATTTGCTAGATGGAAAGCTAATACTCTCTCTAGAGCTGGAAAATTGACTCTCATTAAATCTAATATTTCTGGTATGTCTAATCATGTCATGTCTTGCTTTAAGTGTCCCCCTCAGGTGATCAAAGAGATGAACAAGTGTTGCAGGAATTTTTTTGGGGCAGGGATGATACTCCTCCTGTTGCTCGGAAGGAGGTCTGTATGCCCAAAGATCTTGGTGGCATTGGAGTGAGAATGGCCAATCATTTTAATCTTGCTGCTCTTGCTAAGTTGGGATGGAAATGCATTACTGACCATTCCAACTTGTGGGTCAAGGTTGTTTCTAAAAAATATTTAAGATATGAAATTTTTTTTAGTATACAGAAAAAATCTAATCATTCTGTGGCTTGGAAGTCAATTTTGGATGCTAGACAGGTGTTGTGTAAAGGTTTGAGATGGGTGGTGTAACACCCCGACCCCAAATTTCCCCAAATTTTACCCTCATTTAATTATTTAATTATTTAAGGGTATTTTAGTCATATTTTTAACCGGAGAGAGTTTGGGACCGTGACTTATATTTTTAGATAGGTCGTACAGAGACGAGTTCATAGACACGTAGTGGGCTCGAATCGGAGTTGTAACGAGAGAGATATGGTCAAAAGAAGTCCAGTGGCACAATCGTAAATATTTCAAAATGGGATTTTTTTATAAAAATCTGGTTTTTTCTCTCTCTCTCTCTCTCTCTCTCCCCCGCGCGACCTCTCTCTTCTCTCTCTCTCCCGTTGCTGCCGTCGCCTTCCAAGAGGCGCCGGCGCCGCCACAGGGCACCACCGGCCACGGGACCGGTGGCGTTCGAACCGCCGTCGCCCCTCCTTCCTTCCCCGACCGATCTCCGCCGGCGACGCGACCTGTGCTGGCCGGAAAATGCAGAAAACCGCCGGGAAGTCGTCGAAACTTCAACGCCGTCGATCTCCCTCCTCCGGCCACCAATTCCGTCGACCCAGGTATGGATTTTGAAGCTCTCGAGCTGCTCTAGCTGATGGTTGGGTAGGATTACATCAATTCTTAGCGTAGGCAACTCAATTTTCGAATTGAAAATCGGCCGAAACTTCGGCCGCCGTGATCGGACATTTCCGGTCACTTTTTGGGATAGGTCCAAGAACAAAAGTGACTCCAAATGAGGTGTTTTACCTAGGATAGGAGTTTGGAGTCTTGGTTCCGAGATTTTTCGACGAACCATAATCGCTTTGGACACCCGATCTGCCCGCGCGTGTGGCAGCGCGTGGGCGAGGGTGGTGGAGTGACTCTGGGCAGTTTTGAGATCCTCGTGCCGTCACGAGTGCGTAGGATTTCGCGGATCTCAATTCGGACGTCGTTTGACTATCGAACGGATAATCGCATATTATGCGTTATCCGGGTTCGATAGGTTGGGACCGTCGGATGGTCCCAAATTTAATATATGTCGATCTAGGTATTTCTAGGATTGTGTAGGAATTCACGGATCGCGAATCGGAGCCCCGGATGTTCCGAATAATAATTTTAAGTTTATATTTTATATTAACCGTCGGATCGTGCGATCGTGAGAAATCCGACCGTCCGATCTGAACCAAACTTGCAGGACAAGTGTCCTATACCTGGTAGAACCCATAGAGACTTTCAGATCGGAAATTGGAGGTCGTGGGTTCTGCAGGTCCGGTTGACCAGGGTGAGAGTAGTTTGACCCTTGGTTGACCGTGAGTCTCCCGGAGTAATCTCACCTTTCTAAGGGAGATTATCGGGTACTAGATGGTTGTGGAGGGTTACACAATATAAGAAGTAATTTATATAAATATAATTATATGTGGTTGTACAAGGGTACAACAAAGTCTAGATTGTCAGTTTGGAGTGCTATACGCACTACTTTAGGTACCTCCTCGGATGTTGGATCCACTACAAGTACCACCAAGTGAAAGTAGGTCCCGCGTGGCGTAGGTTATCCGGCGTTGGGACAGACCCCATACGTGGCGTTGGTTGTACCGGCGTATGGGGAGCTATGTAATATTATGTTGAGGTCGCACGTGGCGTAGGTTATCCGGCGTGTCGACAGACCCCATACGTGGCGTTGGTTGTACCGGCGTATGGGGAACTTTGTGATATAATATTGAGGTCCTACGTGGCGTAGGTTATCCGGCGTTGGGACAGGCCCCATACGTGGCGTTGGTTGTACCGGCGTATGGGGAGTTATGTGATATGATGTGCAGGTCTCACGTGACGTAGGTTATCCGGCGTTGAGACAGACCCCATACGTGGCGTTGGTTGTACCGGCGTATGGGGAGATTATATGAAATGAAATAAGGTATCGCCCAAGTGGGGAATTGAGTTTTAGGGAAGAACTACGTGTGGCTTGATCCCTCAAGGAGGGTACGTAGGCAGCCTGAGGTTATTAGGTGCAGCCGCAGACTAAATATTAGTCATAATTTGGATTTGAATGGTTTGGTAGTTGGATAGGAATTATTGAAAGGCCGAAGGCCATTTGTGTGAATTGCATGAAATTATATTGTGCATGCTGCCAGTTGGGAATATTAAATGCGTTTTTATGCAGGTTGAAATTTTGGGAAATGTCCAATTTATAGGGGAGACTCTGCCGAAATTTCGGCAGGAAGTCTCAGTTTTTAGTAAGCGGGCCTGACATCGGGGTGATGTCAGGAATTCCAAAGGGTTCGTCTCGGGTTTTTGAGAAAATTCGGGGCGGGTCCTTAAAGTTGGTATCAGAGCTCTAGGTTCAATTCCCTGTGGACCCTGCACTTTATGTGCATCCCTAAATTGTGGGGATCAAAATGGGTTCCATCTCGGAATGGCACATTCGCGACGTTGAGGACGTCACAAAAGTCAAATTATTTCACAAAGGAAAATTATCTCATGTTATTGATGATGATTTGACTGAGAAAATCTTATCTATTCCTTTGCCAAGATCTAATCTGCAGGACAAATTGATCTGGGGTCCCAACCCAAATGGCTCTTTCACTATCAAAAGTGCATACAACTTACAATTTGAGGACCAGCCATCCCACCCTCGTGTGGGCTTGCTTAAGAAAGTTTGGAAGCTCAACATTCCTCCAAAAGTGAAGAATTTTGTCTGGTTGCTCATTCGTAAAAGACTTCAAGTGAGAGCCAGGCTTCATAGATTCATGCAACATATCAGTCCGATATATCCCTTTTGTCAGAGCTTACCTGAGACTATTCAACACATGTTTATGGACTGTCAGTATGCTAAGGATGTTTGGGCTCTTTCTCCTGATCTCATGCCCCTCCCCTCGCAGGCTGGTGATCTGTACATTTGGCTTCTTTCGCTGAGCCCCACGTCCACAAAGTCAGAATTGGACCCTCTCTCCAAAGCCCTCCTTATCTGTTGGCAAATCTGGGAGGCTAGGAATAATGTGGTGTTCCATGACTCTAAGGCCACCCTAGCTAGCTGTTTTCATGCTGCTGCCTGTGTTGGTTTGGACTTTTGGAGGCTTAACTCGAAGGCCAGACTTGACTCAGCTGACTCCATGATGATTAAATGACATCCCCCTCCAACCGGTTGGATTAAGATGAATTTTGATGGGTCTCTTATGAATTATCATGCTTCCACAGGTTTTGTCATTCGGGATAGCGAGGGGCATGTCCTCATTGCGAGCTCCAACAATATTGGCGAAAATTCCATTAATGTTGCTGAATATGTTGCTCTTCGTGATGGTCTTGCTGTTGCACTTGATAGAGGATGGGATCAAATTGTGATTGAAGGGGACTCTAAACTCGTCATTGACAGCATCTAGGGTAAAGCTAACCCCCCTGGTGTATCCAACAGATTATTCAAGATATTTGGGCCCTGTCTTCTTCTATTGCAAGCGTTCGATTTCAACATGTCTTTAAGGAGGCTAACTTCACAGCGGATGCGGTTGCAAAATTAGGTCATGGTTTTTCTAATCAAGTTTTATGGGAGCTTGGACTCCTGTTATCTGTTAGAACCCCCTTTTATTTTGACCTCTTCGGGCGCTCTTGCCCTTGAGGCTTTGTCTTGTGATTTTTCTTTTCCTCATTAAAAAAAAATTATAAAAAATTATATAAAAAAAAAAGTTGCTACTAATTATAATTACAATTAACAAACTTTAATTTGTCCTAGCTAGGGCGGGGTCCAGATAATTTGTCCTGGAGATGAGATGAGATCAAATTCATTATAAACTCAAGTTTTTAAGACCATGGAACACTTAAAGATAATCTTTCAATCCCCTCTGACACTTTGCGTCCAATGCAGTCCCACACAATATACTTCACTAGTTTTGCGGCTTGAACAGAACCCCATATAGAACAAACAAACATTAAACACGTATCATTATTTTTATATATATTCTCACTACATTCAACTGCAGCTAGAGATGGAAGACCAGACCAAACTGGAAAGAAACAAATTTGCAATGCAGCAACCATCAAAGGAAAAGAAAACAAAATAAAGTAACACTACTAACATTTGGGCGGATATAAATTTCACATCCTGTAATTTCTTCAAGTTCCTACATTCAATCCCAATTACATTGTCAAAATAAAAAATTAGAGACAAACAGGGTGGCGCTAGAATAGTAAAGTTGGAGGGGAAGGAGGGGTTGAAGTAGAAAATACAAGTATATAAAATACCTAAGTATTCAATACTTACATAAAATATCTAAGTATTCAATACTTACATGTTTAGAACTAAATATTTCTAATTGAGTAATGTCTAATTTGTTTTGGAGGAAATTTTAACTTAAATTCTAAGTTGTTTATTACAAATTCTATATATTATATATAATATAATAGAGGAGTGATAAAAATAAGGGGAGGCCAAGGTCACTCCTAGTCACTCCAGGTCTAAGAGTAGCTCTGCCACTGGAGACAAAGAAAAGCAGCAAAAAACTGAACACTTTACTCACCTCTACAAGGAAATTCAGGAGACGTTTCTTCTGCTTTCGATATTCACCCTGCACACTAAATTTAACAAAAAAAGAAGAATAAGAACAAGAACAAGAGAAGAAGGAAGGTGTGTTCGTACCGTCAGATCTAGGGAAGTGCCTACGGAAAGAGTAGAAATGTATTTATTGTAAGACTTTAATAGGTTTATATACTCAAAACACATACCTTGATCCGACATTGTATTCTTGACTGGTTCACTTGTTTTAGGCAGATTTGCAGTAGGGTAGTTTCTCTATGCTATCCGGCTCTTGAATCTCTTCTTGATGGGGTAGAATAATATTGAGAGTGATTAGACGTTAGCATAGGGACCTCCCTTTTATAGGCATAGTTTAAGAATCTTCCTCATCATGGATTGCTTAAACTCCTTTAACCAAAAGGATTAGGTATCTCAATCCATTTAAAATAGGAAATCTAAAGAACTTGTATTTATCTGAAACAGTCATATATCAAGCCCTAAATTAAATCGATCCATGTAATCCTAATTGACATTGGACTAGTTAACCTTAAGTGATTAGAAGACCATCTTTAGAGTTTATGTTAGAATGCAAATCTTACATTTATGGCATCATATTTTCATCAAGATCTACATCGTATAAAGGGACACCAAACTTGTCGGTCTTAATAGGGACGCAGAGGTTGCCTAGGGGGGCGTCTGAATTTGAATTCGACTTGCCTCGCCGCTGCTCAGCCTCGCCCTTGACGACATTGCTATTTATAGCTGGTGGCTCGTCGTCGTGGTTGCCCTTTTTTTTTTGAAATTGTAAACACACAGAAAAGTCGAACGATGTCCTCAAAGATGAATTTATGTATCTCTGTAATTTAGGTAAATTTAGGTTTTAGCCACAAAAAAACTTTCACTTTTGGAAAAAGCAAAAGCTTTTTCAAAAAAGACAGAAAAACCTCTCAACTTTCAAATCAAAGACATGCAAATGTAAAGGATTCTTTAGGAAATCCAAAAATAAATAAGGGCAATTTTGTCTATTTTGACTTCTTTTAAAAAATTTCTCCCCCCTTTCAGTTTTTCCAAAATTTCCCAAATTTTTAATACCAAAAAGACTAATTTGCCCTTCATGAAAACACAATTGAAGTGAAAAGAAAACAATAACTTTGACTTTTCTTTTTCTTCTTTTTTTAAGACGATCGTCTGGAAAAATATGTTATTTCAGAGTTTCTTGTTTTACTATTTGAAAGGCCCAAACACACTAATGAAAGAATCACATGCCTAGTCCAAAATAACAAGGGATTCAAAATTGAGGCTTAAGAGAATGTTTTACAACAACATGATACACTTCCTAAAACTGTAATTTGCTATTTGGACATTCCAGTACAAGGAGAAGTGGAAGTAAACCGCTACAATTTCAAGCCTTGAGCATGCAGTGCTACTGATTTTCTAACCCTTACTAACTGCAACAAAAGAAATCAAATGGAATGCGTGGTGTGGAAAAATTCATCGAAAGTATCTTTGAGGCCACGATGGTGTTTGCGGCTTCGGTGTAATGAATTCCATCCCAGTTCACAAATAGAGATCCTTCGTCGCAAACCTGGGAGCCAGGATGACCACAGGTCAGCCCAACATTGTAGTTGTACGGAGGACCTCCGTTGCCACAACATGCCATTAGCGGCCTAGAGAAACCTACATTGTAACACATTCAAAATTAGTTGTACTGCCCTAAACTAGGTTGAACTTAATAACCAGCAAGCTACTCGCTTGCATTAGCATAAGTAGGCTTAGGCTTACCGTATTTGGTGGAGTTGGCAATGAGATCATACTTGATGGCATATATATCTACATAAACTATCACAGCATCCTTCAATTCAGATCTCATCCCATTGCACAAATGGCGCAATGCTTCGTTGAACAATCTCGCAGCTGCATTGTAACTCGAAAGACATCCATATGGATCCAAATCCTTATTCTCAACTAATGAAAGCTTTTGAGGGAGACAACCCAACGGCCCAGTGTTGTGTATCCAAAAGTTCCTTCCACCTTGATCATATAGAGCCTACAATTGATGCAGTAGAAATTTCAGCATTGATATAAAGTGATTAACAAATCAATTTAGCTAGGGATTTCTGTCATAATTTCTTTACTCTGCCTGCCCTTTTTATGATCGTTTGTATAGACGCTGAACTCACCTTAACCGCACTCTTGATTTCTGCAATAACTGAAGGAATTCTCTTTGTTACTTGAGCGTATGAAAGGTTTTTAGTGAATGAATCGGCAAGGTCATTTTGTCCGATATCGATCATGTACAGTGCTTTCTGGAAACCGTCATCATTTATCAAATGTTTTGAACCTAAACATACATTGAGCAGTATCATTCAATCAGCTGGTTTTCAGAAGAACAACATCTTCACAACAGAAGAATATTTTCACAAGCTCAATATCTATGTTCACATTCAGCAGTGTGTAATCAGCCAAATAAAGCAAATCCAGTCAAAGCAGCAAGGAAATTCAAATTCCAAATATACCTGCAGTAGCCTTGAAGTGGATGAACTGCATGACTTGAATATTCAAAGAAAAAGGGACACGCTTCGGGAGGGTAGAGGACCCGACAATGGCAAAGTTTGCCCCGTTTGAGAACCTGGACCCTGCCAAAGAGTCTAGGTATGGGCTCAAAAGACTCACATTCAGACTCTGGCCTGCACAAGAAAACAACATTATCTTAGTTTCCATTTTTTAATACATGCTCCTCTCACTCTGTCATAAGACCACAAGGGTGACTAGGCTGTGTCTGTAGTATTCAGTTTATTAAACTGCACATTCACATGCTGTGAGACAGATTAAAATCACAAAAGATACGAGCCCATACCCGTATCGACAGATTGTCTGGCAGAAAAAAACTTAAAAACTTACCCCATATTAGATTAATCAGATCTCATTGAAAACTAGAATTTAATCCTTGGACAAGATCCAAATTAGATTGATCACTGGTATTGACTGATGTCCTTTTGACCCCATATCCATGGCAGCATACTTACATGGCTTGCTGCACCTAATTCAAATTCACTACACATATTCTGAAATAAGTCAAACTATATTCACATTGTTGACATTTTTAATAAGGTGATTATATCGTGCAGCTTCCCAAAGTTTGGATCGAATTGAATCAATCAAATTTTCACTGCATATCTAATTGCACGTGCAGAAGAACTAACCAACGTAGTTAAAAGAACATAACTTTAAAAACATCAAGACTTTTACGTTGACGAAGTCGTGTCATCACATAATGCAACTTATTTCGGGTCAAACGACGTCGTGTCGTCATGTAATGTAATTCGTTTTGACTCCACGACGTCGTTTCCTCGCATAACAACAGTAAACTCCTAGCTCCAAAACACACACCCTCCAAACTGCCGACACAGAGCCAGCCAACTACGCCCCCCCAAGACTCACAAGATCGATTTCATCGACGTACGGTTCCTAATCCTATGATCCTAACAAGTATAAAGGGAGGGGTCGACTTACAGAGGAGGTCGATGACGAGGCGTCCGTCGGAGAGGCGGCCGGTTGATCTACGGAAGAAGGTACGTCCGTTGGGGGGATTGACGAAGTATCCGAGTCCAGCGACGAGTCCACCCGTGTCCGAGTTGGAGTCGCCGAAGTTGAAGATGTGGACGGGCCTTGTTGGACCAAGATGGCCATCGACTGAGGCTGAGAGAATGATCAGAAGCACCGCTCCAGAGAGTGTCAGAATCAGACCCACCGACTGAGCCCAACCCAGCCCCTGCAGCACATACACCATTTTTATCCAACTCTATTCACTTCGCTTCACACTGTGACTCGAGACTTGAAAGTGGACAAGAAGCCCACATCTTTTAAAAGCTGTACTTCCAATTTTCAGACGTGGAATTTTTTTTTTCTTTTTTTTTTTTTTGTGTTCTGACACGAAAGATTAAATCATTGTTTTTTTTTATTATTTAAAGTTTTTCTCTATAAGCAATATTAAGAGAACGAAAAATTAAACTTATGATTTAAATTACGAGAACAACTTGTATGTTACGTCCGTGTTATATAAGTTTTTTTCTTAAATTAATCCATTTTTATCTTTCTACTACAACCGACATCTGCATTTGCTCTCCAAGTACATCAAGAATAAAAAAATAAAAAAAAAATTATGCATCACACACATAACATAACACATTGTTCAAAATATCCTCTCTCCCCTAAAAAAAAATTTAACATTACAAGAAATTTATTTATTATTTATTTATAAAATTGAAGAATTTGGTAAAGCATTCAAAATGATTTATACAGTTAAATGAATCCCATGGTCAATTCAAAATTTAGTGAAGAGAAAAATGAGGGTACCTTTTTCTCATCATCAGGTGCAATTCTTCCATGGTTTGCAGCAGCTGCATTTTTGTCTGGGATTTGTTGATGATGCAATGCTAGATTAAAAGGACGAGGAGAACGACCAAAAGTGCCCTCCCCAACAACTCCTTTATCTTTCCTCTGAATTCTTCCATTCTCAAGCAAAGATTCAGCGTCTTCCTCCTCATCTTCTCCCTTTGTTATGCCTGAACCTTTCATATCTTTGTACATTGTTACGAGTCGCACCGGGTCAACACAGTGATGAAGCGGGTGTTGGATACAATTTCAAATCTAAGCCGCTAAAATCAATTATCAAACCTCCGCAATTTCAGCACCACCTCCCTTACTGAAGGTCAATATTGTGCCTGTTTGAGTTATGGCCCATGCATTTTTATGAACCTAACTCATATATGAGCCCAAGATATTTCTCATTAAGGCTGACGCCCAAATTCATTCAGGATAGTTGGATTGATTGTCCGATCCTGTCACATCTCGCAACTATCCAGCAAATTTTGTTTCAAGTTTGAATCTCCTTCCCCATGAAATGAAATAAAAGGAAAGTTTCGTCTTGAATGCTAACTTGCATTAGGAGAGATAACATTAGCACAATTATAGTTCTATACTTCTTTGTAAAGAATTAATAAGTGATCTCTTACGCTTGGAACCATTATGTGAGATTCATGTTAAATTGGCGAGGACTCTTATATTATATAGTGAGTGATGAGGACGTAAATATGATTGGAAATTAACGTGTACACTTATAGCTAAAGCTAGTATTGTATTTGGAAGTTGGTAGATCCATATATATTCAGGTTTCCCTTTTAAAGTAAATTCAATACATACACTCTTTGCGGTTGATTGTACAGAGTGAATTCATTGATAACTTTTATGTGATTTTCATATTTGGTGATAGATCCAAAGGTACTAATTAAACCCAAGCATTCTTTCTAAATGTAAGTCTCGATGATGAGATGAAATGATAAATATAAACGATATTGAGAAAGAGAGAATCCAACACAATATTTCAAGGACTTCCTGGTGTAAAGGTGAATGAAATTGTTTGCATCAGAAAAGATTAATGCGTTACTTTCAATTGGCTACGCCTACTACCAACCTCATCAGCTTGGCTGACGTTTACCTAATAATTGCTTAAAAGACAAAAACTGAAAGCGTCTTTATGTGGTAGTGGCAACCTCATTTAGACCATGTAGCCATGCATAAGCCCAAGTGTTACAAGAAATCAATCTTCAACGGCTTCTTTCTCTTATTTCCACGCAAAACTCTCTTCTACTTTCTGTTTTGCTTATTTTCCCAGCTAGCTATAGCTAGCTCAATACATATGCCCTGCACATTTCTCATTCTCTGAAATCTCTCTCTCTCTCTCTCTCTCTCTCTCTTCACTTGCCTTTCGTGTATATATAGTACAAATTAGAACTTGAGATCAGAAAACAGAAAAAACAAAATACCAATGGCTGGCTATGGTGATTACTTGCCATTCTTGGCCATGGTGCTTGTCCAAATGAGCTATGCAGGAATGAACATCATTTCAAAGCTTGCTATCGAATCTGACATGAACCCTCTTGTTCTTGTTGCTTATCGCCAAGTTTTCGCCACCCTTTCCATTGCCCCCTTTGCTTATTGGATGGAATGGTAAAAATTACAACCCTATCTCCTAGTTTCGGTCCATGCATGTCACAAAATCCTCATATATTTTTTAGTTTTATTGTATCATCAAGTCACATTAGCTTGCTAGGTTTGCTATGCATGTGTCAAGTTTCATGGATTTTTGTCTCTCTGACTTGCTTAGTTTATTTGAGTCAAATGAGTTTCAAGATTTTCAATGTATAAACAAGCTTTCCCTGTTTGTTTCTTATTATTTTATACAGAAAGTGAGTTTTGATAGTATAAACAAGTAATTGTTTAATTTTGGGTTTTGTTGGTCACTGAAAAAAGAAACAAGAAGTTTGGGTTAGCTCTTTTTTAGATGATAATTTTTTAGGAGTTGTTAGACCTCACTTGATCTGTACTAGTTAGTTGTTGTTTCTTTTTAGGGTTTGTTTCCCCTATCTCATCAAAAAACAAGAAGATCTAGAAAAGAACAGAGAACAAAATGTTTCTCTGTCCTTTTTTTTTTTGTTCTTCATCTCAGTTAGATTATTATTTTGATCAAATAGAAACTGTTTATTGATTTGAGCCTCTTGTTCTTCCTTCCTTCTTCGAAAAGTTAAAGTGGTTTTAAGAGTTTTTTAAGGCTGAAAGTGTGCAATTAATTTAAAGTTGTTCTTGGAAAATCCGGAGACGCAAAAAACTCTGATGCAGAATTGAATGAGATCTGTTTTGGCATTGAAGCACGCGAAAAACGCAGAAGGCCATGCATGATAATTGTGTCCAACTTTTTATCAGTCTGTCTGTATTTGAACTTAATTTAACGTGCCGCCTAGTGGTTTGACGGGTGGCATAAGTCAAAGCCCCACCAGCTTTGCATGGTTGCCATGTCATCTTTCACCATTTGTCTTTTCCTTCTTCTTTGCTTAGCTCTAGGCCATAGCTAGGTCCAAAGAAAAAAAAAATCTATTTCAAGTTTATAAGATGTTTTTTTTTTTCTGATAGGAAAACAAGACCCAGGATCACAATGCCTATTCTTTTCCAGACTTTTCTATGCTCTTTAACTGGGTAAGTGTTTTGATTAACTTCTAATTAAGTTCTTAATTAAGTGTATCAATGTTGCTAAGCAGCAAGATGAATTCAAAATGCAGGGCAACTGCAAATCAGGTTTTCTATTTTGTTGGTTTGAAGACTTCGACCCCAACCATTGCATGCGCATTGACCAATACACTTCCAGCAATGACATTTATCCTTGCACTCATTTTCAGGTAATGTGTTGTGCTAATCAACATGTTAATTAATCAATTAATTGTGTTAGGATTGTTTGATGAACTTAATTATGCAGACAAGAATCTGCAAAAATAAAGAGCAAACCAGGATTGTCAAAGGTGATGGGAACAGTTGTGTGTGTGTCTGGAGCCATGCTGCTTTCATTTTACCATGGACACATCATTGGCTTAGGTGAGTCCAAAATTCACTGGGCATATGCTCAGAGAATGGGAGAGCAGGCAAATTCCAGCTCCAATGGAAGTTCCTTTGTGGGCCCCCTTTGTGTAATCATAAGCACCTTAGGTTGGGCATTCTGGTTCATAATCCAAGTAAGTTAAAGTACTGATCCTTACCCATTTTACTGTTCTAAGTTTTGTTCTGCATGCAGAATAATATTGTTATTGTCACAATAATTTTATTTATTTTCTCTTGATTTTTAATTTCAGGCGAAAGTTGGGGAGAATTTTCCAGCTCCTTATACAAGCACCACATTGATGTGTTTGATGGCCAGCTTTGAGTGTGGGATCATTGCTGTGATTGCTGATCACAAAGTTTCTGCTTGGTCATTGAAAAATCCCATGCGGCTTATTTCAGCCCTCTATTGTGTATGTGCTCTTCACTTGGCTTAATTAACAGCATTTTAATTGGAAGTTTCTTACTAAACAGAGGGTTGAATGTATGATTATGCCTAGTTTGTATGTACCTGATTAGCTTGCATGCCTAGTTTGTCCTAACATAATAAACTTAATCATGAGTTGTTAAGCTTTTAGTTAGTTTCATACTAAATCATGATCATGATGCTAATCTCAGGGAATTTTGGGTTCTGCACTAGCTTTCTTCCTCTCTTCCTGGAGTATTCAGAGAAAAGGCCCTCTTTACGTGTCGGTGTTCAGCCCCTTGCTCCTCATTATTGTGGCCATTTCAAGTTGGGCTCTGCTTGAGGAGAAATTATACCTTGGAACGTACGTATATACAGTTTACTCATCTCCAAGTTCTTTACTTAATTATGTTTAATAAACACCTGCTTTGATTCTGCTAATTAATCTGTTGGTTCATATTGTGCTTGACTTAGTGCCATAGGGTCTATTTTGATCGTTTGCGGGCTCTATCTTGTTCTGTGGGGGAAGAACAAGGAGACGGAGGTTGAGAAGCCAACAAAAGAAACAGACACAACAAAGGCAGATCATGCCAAGGAGTATGAGAGAAACGACTTGGAACTGCAGCTGCAAGTGCACTCAAAAAGCGACAGTGACGTTATGGGATGATACAGAGGGTCAAACAGAACAACAGCAAAGGCAAACTTCCCCTTTTGCATTGTATCTATGCTGCCATTTCATTTTCTATCTGAGGTCACTTCATGAACCTCCCAGATAAATGTAATATTAGATTGGCCAACAAGGACCAGTTGTTGCTTTCTTTTGAGCTGCATTTGGAAGTTTCTTCTAGCAAAAATGACTCCAACTTTCATGTCATATTTGTGTTTGTCCAACTGTACTGTGATTTTGTAATGTGAAGTTGCTTTCTTTTACTTCTTTTGTTTTGTTCTTATGGTTCAGTTTTGATTGATCATCATCCGCAATCACCTGCCTCCCAGTTGCTATACATATTTGTCATTAACCAAATGCGCATTAGTAGCCATATGTTCTCTTTCAAACTCAACCCAAGTGCCATAGCTAATGCCTAATGCATGGAAGATGAGACACAAATATCAGAATTGAATACATATAATGTTGAAATAATTTTGCAATCTGCCAAGTAGAAATAGACCTCATGCTTAAACCCTGCGCGAAACTTACTACATGACAATATCTCTCAAGCTTGTTATGTGTCTCGCAAATTTCTTATTAGAGTTAGGCAAATTGTACCACGAATCTTGTAAATTTCTTATAAATAAGCTAGGTACATTATAAATTACGTATTTGATATATTTTACAAATCTGTCATATGTACGTACAAATCAACGAAGTTTATCACATAATGTGTGTAGTTAATCTTTTAAAGCTACCTAAACCCTATATTTTACAAACTAGTGATTGTACGTACAAACTAGTAAAACTCACCTCATTTCCACCCTTCCTTCTTTAAGAAAAGCATTAAAAACGTACTTATTCCGTATAATAGGCTTTTTTAGAGGCAAATCAGCAATTAGATAAACTATTGGACCACATTGGAGCATACACACCCCCAGCTCTACACCTTGTCACACAATATAACTACATTTCACTCGAACCCTAACGGCACCTCACGTCTGAATGACGTTGCTCAAATCCTTCACGGCCCCCAAACGTCGTTAGAAAGATTGTTATCTCCCACATATTTAAATGCCCAAATAGTCTCCCAACCCTGGAGCCCATTTCTCATCGTACCTCTTCTCTCTCTAGGGCAGCGTCTCAGATCTGCCCCCTCTAAGGTCCGTCTCTCTCTCTCTCTCTCTCTCTCTCTCTAATAACATTTGCCTATACATTTTCATGTAGATTAGTAGGCATATTAAATTTGGTTTATAGGTTAGTGTACTTTTGGTTTAGAAGTAAGGGGTTAGCGTTATTTTGGCTTGTGATTAGTCTGTGTTTTCTCTCTTTTCAATCAAGATCTGTTTTTGGGTTTTGATGTGAATCTGCTATTTGGATTTCACTTTCTTTTGCGAAATTTCAGGTCAAGACTTTGTTTTTATTTTGAATTTGATGGGTAGCTTTTACATTTGGTTTTAGATCTATTATTGTCGTGCTTGTTTGGGTTGTTCTGACGGCTATTTGTTCGAACTGAGAAATTTGTATTAAAGTATTTGATAGAAAGCCAATAAGCCCATATAAAAAGAAAAAGAAAGGATTTTGGTCACATGATCTGAAAAACATGCCCATATCCAACGCAAAGGATTTCTGTGTCTATTTGTTTTTGATATATTTGGATTTTGATGAAAGTTCAGATCTTTAGTCATATGAATGTCCAATTCTGCATGTTAGTAAATTTTTTTTTCCTTCAAAATCTTATCATTTTTTTCATTAGATTTTGTCCATGCACTATAAGTTGAATATCCAAGTTGAGTGTTTGTGACTTAATGATAGATGAACTTGTGTCTGACTATTGAATTCTGAATTCAGCTTTTCAAAATGGGGTTATCTTTCACCAAGTTGTTCAGTCGTCTTTTTGCTAAAAAAGAAATGCGAATTCTTATGGTCGGTCTCGATGCTGCTGGTAAAACTACCATATTGTACAAGCTTAAGCTCGGAGAGATCGTGACCACCATTCCAACAATTGGTATCATTTGCAATATTATTATCATGTTGTAATATTTTTATTTAACATGAGTAGCGTACCATTTTTAGGTTTTAACAAGTTACATCTGTTTGCAATTGTATCAGGATTCAATGTTGAAACTGTGGAATATAAAAACATTAGCTTTACGGTTTGGGATGTTGGAGGCCAGGACAAGGTTTGTGGAATCATTAACAAGCTATCTAAATTTTATATGGTGTAAAAGATTTGGCACATTTTTGAACGTCTTACATATCTCCTTTGGCATTATATGGATGCACTTGTAGATCAAACATAAGTCTCCGAATGATATTTTCTTTGATGGATGTTGTTAAATATGCAAGCGATAATGGTTATTTATAATTTATACACATATGTGTTGTTTTGTAAATGTTTGTGTTTGTTTTTTTTCCTAAGTGCTTATGGACGGTCTTGTGCTGATTAGATATTGCTCCATTAGCACACAACAAATTCATAAGCTACATGTATTGTTGCCACCTTGTCTTTCAAGGTTTTCCTCAATAAATGTGAGGAAAAGCTATCCACACTGTGGCGAAAATTTCACATGGCCTTTAGGCAAACTGAGTTGTGTAGATGTAGTTGTTGGTATTTTTTCTTGCAGAGGGTCTTATGCTAATTAGATGTTTTGGTACTAGGATGGCAGTATGAGATACTTCTACCATGGTTATCCATTCTATGGATTATGTGCTTAATGACGGTCTTGTGCTGATTAGTTGTTCTCCATCATCACATAACATAATCATAAGCTACATTTACTTGTGCCAACTTGTCTTTTTAGCTTTTCCTTATCACATAGGGACATGCTATCCTTGTTGTTGCTGACAGCTTCTATACTTTAATGATTTAATTATATGTTTGATCTTCTTCTTGCTTGTGCTTATTGACGGTCTTGTGCTGATTAGTTGTTCTCCATCAGCACATAACATAATCATAAGCTACATTTACTTATGCCAACTTTTTTTTTTTATGTAAAGTTTTTCCTTCATATATTGGAAATGCTTTCCATGCTTTGGCATACATTTTCTATTCTTTAAGCAAATGTTAAATCTGCTGTCTTAGACTTGTTGATTATTCAATTGTGCATATCATTTTTTTTTGCAACTGGTCTATATGTGTGCTTGTCTATGCTACTTTAGTGATTTTGACCAACCATTGATCATGAGTATCATGCCCTCTTACATGTGCATTATATGTTTGTGTGGCCCTCCAGATTCGACCTTTATGGAGACACTACTTCCAAAATACACAAGGGCTGATTTTTGTGGTTGATAGCAATGATCGTGATCGTGTTGTTGAGGCTAGGGATGAGCTGCATAGGATGTTGAATGAGGTACTGAAACTTTTGAAGGCTTTGTTAGTTTTTTGGCCCTTGAGGGATTTTTTAATATAGTAATTAGAAACACATTATATATCTGTATGCTAAGTATAGTGAGATTGTTTTGGAAAGCTCTTTCTGAGAAAGAGTTAAGGTAAAACCATGCTATATTGATGGAAAACGTACAAGACCTTCACCAAGTTTGTTGAAAATATATGGAAGGTCATTTGAAATCCATCACATGACTTTTAAAAGCATTTTTTTTTCTTCATGTATATGATTATGTCAGTCCTTGAATCTGTAGGATGAGTTGAGGGATGCAGTGCTGCTTGTATTCGCTAACAAGCAAGATCTCCCAAATGCAATGAATGCTGCTGAGATCACTGACAAACTCGGTCTCCATTCTCTTCGTCAACGCCACTGGTATTTTACTTAAATACTCTCGTCATAGTTTCTATGATTACTCTCTCTGTGTGACTCACACACAGAAAAAAGCAATTAAATGTTCATTAAATCTGATACATTCTGTGTCATTGATTCAGGTACATCCAAAGTACATGTGCCACCTCTGGGGAAGGGCTCTATGAGGGTCTTGACTGGCTGTCCAACAATATAGCAAACAAGGTGGGTCTCACTTGTTGCTTCATTGCAGTAAAAATGTCTTTGATGGTTCTCAAACTCATGTTTGCTTGCTTGTATCTACTTTGGTTGCAGGCTTAAAACGATGACAAAAACTTCGGCAGCCTCTTGTTTTGAATGTGTCAAAGTGGAATGTCCATTATCTTCTGTTTATGAATTTCTTAGTGTTACTATTCTAAGAATGTATTTTGTTTAGATAATTACTACAAAGTGATTGATGCCGTCTGGCCCTGTAGATTTAAATAATTCAAGATTTTTAGTTTCCCTGCCATTCCATACATTCTGTTGTGTTTAGAGTTCCAATCAATGGATGGATGTTGAATTGTTACCATTTCTTTGTCTTCTTAGAATGATTGGCGTTTTTATCTTTCATCATGAGACAAAAAATACTAGACCCTTTCATCTGTCTCACATATAATAACACATTCGTAAACTACACAAATACAACAAACCAGTGACTCTAAATTTTTATGATATTTTACTTATGCTGTCGTTGGATCTCACAAGAACGGGTAGAACTTCCATGTAACATGATTCATACGCTTTACATAGACAACCGACAACTTCCGTGTAATATGATTCATACGCTTTGCACAGACAACCAACAAGATGAATTGTCAATAAACGTTATGATTGATATATATGATTGTACACACTATAATTGAATACCAGATAAAAATATGATTTGCAATAAAAAGGACACGCTAATTAAACTTAGACTAAGTTTTTTTCGTATAATTCAAAACCCTAATTGAAGGACACGCTAATTTTAATATTTTATTGTGACCTTGGTAAAATGGATAAGACTGAAAACCAAGCTCTGACTATCGATTGAATCAATTCATTTATTTCCCTTGATTTTAGCTAAAAAATAAAAAATTATTTACTCCCTCAAAGGGAGGATCAAAAATTCACACGGTAAAAATATTAATCTTGGGGAGTTATTACACACGTAAAAAGTCACGTTGACCTGTACAATTTTTTGTATAAAATCCCATGCCCATTTTCAATGTGTTGTACCAATCCACAAAGTGAATCCTACTTCCAAACCGCACTGAAAATATCCTCTTCATTCTGAAAAATACGTCTTCATCATCATCATGGCTCTTCTGCTCAGCACAAACCAATTCCAATCCCTCTGCTTGGCAATCATCTCTTGTCCTCATTTTGGCCTTTTTCTCCGCCGAAGCATTTTCTAGTCGCCAACTTCATGGTCCAGCGATCATCTCCAAGTCTCTGAAAGTAGCTCCAAATGATCATTTTCGATATGAAAATGTCACTAACTTGCCATCTGATGTGAACTTTATTTCAATGGGGGCTGTGACTCCTGTCAAGTACCAAGGGGAATGCGGTAAGCATGCAAGATTAAGAAAGCGTTACCGTCAAACTGTGAATCTGAATCATACATTTAATTTTAAACAAATTTTTGATTAATTATGCACATTTGTTGTCTCAATATTAATATATTATGATGATGATGTTATAGGTTCTGGCTGGGCGTTCGCAGCAGTTGCAGCTGTAGAAGGGCTTAACAAACTCAAAACAGGGAATTTAGTTTCGCTATCGGAGCAGGAGCTCGTTGATTGTAACGTCGGTCTGGACAATGATGGTTGCCGTGGTGGTCACTTTGGTTATGCCTTCCAATACATGATTGAGCGCAACAGGAGCCTGGCACCTGAAGCTGATTACACCTACCAGGGTGTAGATGGAGGCAGTTGCAAGGCTGACGATTACAACAAGACTGATGCATCTGGTGCCATAACCATAACTGACTTCGAAAATGTGCCCGAAAATGACGAAAATGCTCTGTTGAAGGCTGTTGCCTACCAGCCGGTTTCCGTTGCCATTGATGCCAATGCCGTTGAATTCCAGCAATATTCTGGCGGTGTATACGGTGGACCATGTGGTACAGACTTAACCCATGCTGTGACTATTGTTGGATACGGTACAAGTGATGATGGGGTTAAGTATTGGCTGATCAAGAATTCTTGGGGAGAAGATTGGGGGGAGAGGGGATACATGAGGTTGCAGAGAGACGTTCTTGCCAAGGAAGGACTCTGTGGCATTGCTAGGGAAGCTTCTTATCCAATTGCGGCGTGACACGTCAAATTAAAGAAACAGCTAGCTGCTGCTAATTCATGATTATTATTAGTATCCCTTATTAGCATGGTTTAATTATTTCATTGTTATTCTTTGTGTTTCTTGTTGGCTGTAAAATGCGGGAGACTTTGGAAAAGCCCAAAGGAGAGAGAAAATTTTTAAAACAAGCAAAAATGGACAAAATTGCCCTTATTTATTTTTTGATTTCCTAAGAAATCCTTTACATTTGCATGTCTTTGGTTTGAAAGTTGAGAGGTTATTCTGTCTTTTTTCAAAAAGCTTTGGCTTTTTCCAAAAGTGAAAGTTTTTTTATGGGTAAAATCTAAATTTACTTTTTAAATTTTATCAATAAATAATGATTGTTTTACATGGAGAGAAGCCAAGCTCATGGCATTTTTCGTTACATAAAGAATACAAATAGATTGAAATACACACTAAAATTGAATACAAGGTACAAATAGATTGAAATACAAAGGTTTCAAAGTCCCATAACTATGGGAAAATCAGATCAAGTGTAAGCATATATTGCCAAGATTTTGAGTGGCAAAGTATATCCACTATTGCCTTAGAACTCTATTTGAGCTGAAGACAAAGTTCTCTTCTCCAGCAATGGTGGAATTCAAGCGTCCGGCTGCCCAGCCATTATTCACTGCACGAACATCACCGCTGCTTCCCTCATTTTGTTGCTCAAACTCAGGAAGGCCCTTTGCCTTTCTCTCGTTTCTTCTCTTCCTCTCTTCATCACGTTCCTTCCTCAGCCAACTCTCAACTGTTCTCTGCAAATCAAACCCAATCCAATCTCTGTAAATTGAACCAAACAATTAGAAATTGAATGTATATTGAAGTTACCCTTTTGACTAACCATGAGTGACAACTTGTACATCTCCTTAACTCTATCCATGGGCAGAGCTAGCTGCAACTTTCCATTAGCTACATAAGCAATATGTGAAGGCCAATCCTCCAACCCATCAAATATATGTGTAGCATAAATGATGGTGGCGCCTCTCTCTTCACATTCCTTTCTCAAAAACTTGAGAAGGTCAGCTCTTGCCAGCACATCAAGGTCCACAGTAATCTCATCAAGCAGAAGAACCTATTTCATTTCAACAACAAATTATCAAACACTTGGTGAGCATTAAAAAAACACACAAACAAAACACCTACGAAACTGTCAAACATGGAAATGAAGTACCTTGTATGGCTTGAGCAAGCCCATGCAGATCTGTACTCGTCTTCTCTGACCATCGGAGACCTTGTGCAGCCTCCATGAAAGATCAATATCCAGAACCTTTATTAGCTCTGCTCTCCTTTGTGGGTCGACCCCCGATACCCCATTGATCAACTTATCGGCCGAAACGTCCATCTGTATCGGGACATCAAACCCGGCAAAAGCCACATCTCGCCTCCACTCTCCGCCGAGATAGGAGAGGTCGCCGGAGCCGGTCAAGGCGGTGTCGTGAAACGCCGACCTTCCGAGCACTCGAACCATGTGGGGCTCAACCATGTGCTTGCCTCCCAAGATCTTCAAGATCGTGGTTTTGCCGGCGCCGTTGGATCCGACGAGGAGGCACCGATCGCCAGCGTTGAGGGTGAGGTTGAAGTCCTCTATCAGAGGCTTGGAGCCCGGTGGAGGATGGCCGTTGATTCCTGGGTAGGTGAATTTGAGGCCGTTGATCTCGATCGTCGGTCCGGAGTTGACCTGCACACCCATTGCTGATTGCTGTCGAAGGCAGACGAGCAGGGATGAGATCGGAGAGAGAGAGCGTTGTGAGGGTCGACATGAACATGGTGGAGTCTTTAAAGCTTTCGCGGGGTGGGTGAGTTTGGAGGGGAGGAGGCGTGGCCTGTTACCAGTCACATCCCGGAAGTTTGCGGACTTGGTGCTTTTTATTACACCTCATCCAGTTGGAGTTAGACACGTGGCTGCAAATAAAGAGTCCAAGTGGAAATCAACAAAATAATAAATTTTTTTACCAACTAGAAAAATAACCGTTTCCGGAATGTGCAATGTGGCAACGAAACGGGGATGAATGGGAATGAGGAATGGTGACGGTCTCCATGTAGATTAAGGGCATGTTTACGTATTAGTAATGGAGAAAGAAAGGAATAAGAGAATATAGGAATTGAGAAACTACTGAATCGGTATAGGAAGAATCATTCTCATTAAGCTGTTTACTAAACATATAGAATTAGCAAAGGAATGAGGTTGATTCCCATTGTTATTATTTACTAATTTGCATGAATCAGAATCCAAATTAATTTGTTTACTAAAATGTCATGCACATTTTTATCATAGCACGTATATAATTCTCAAATTGGCTAACAAGAACAAATTAATTATGCAACAAACTAGTAAACAAATCAGTTCAATAATAATGTTAATAATACCTTGGTCCAGAGCCAATTTCAAATGAAAAAATAAATTCAAATATATATATATATTTCACCTACGTAACTAGTAAACAATCAAATAATAATAATTTGCATAATCTTCATACGAATGAGGACTTACTGGCAGGGGAATTCCCAACAGTGTCTCAATCTAAGTGGGAAGCCTTTGAAGCTGCTATTAGTATAGTTAACTATAATTAATGCATTCTTTATGTGTAATATGAACTACAATATTACAGTCGCAAAAACGCCTTGTAAATAAATTGGCTATATTGTACAATACCTTTATATATATGTATATATATATATATACATACACACATAGAGAGCTTTCATTAGCTTATTTGAGAGATACTCGTCTCTACAAAAAATCATTTAAATCTGATATCATTTGACCACTCAATTAAATTATTAAAATTCAAGTACTTTCTTGAAGCACCATGTTCATTGATTACAATTGAATGTCGAAACGGAATTTGTCTAATTTTTTGCAAGGATCATCTATGAATATAGATTTAAAAAATAAATAATTTGAATTGTTGAAAAAAAATTCGTAAGGGACCGTATTATTTGAGGAGGAACTTCTGCTGACAAAAGTAGAAGAAGATATCTAGCCTTGAGAATAGCATATGGGTCCTTTGCCTTGGTTGTCATGAATGTGATGACATTCTCATCCTAACCTTGATTTTAAAAAGAAAAACTTAATATGTGCATAACTAAAAGTAATCAATACGAGCACAAAACCGTACATAGATTGAAAAAAAAAACCCACTGATCCATAGTTCATATTTACAAAAATCAATAAATTTACAAACAACATTTATTATAACATACCACATCCAATTCACATGAAATGTCATACTCGTCTAAAACAAATTTCAGCATCGATCAAGCTTCTTGCAAATCTGTTGCTGTGAAAAAACAATATCCAGACTCATAGGTAAGATGCTTTGTTCATTTACATAATTATCATAGTAATAATAATATTTTAGAAATCTCACGAATGGAATAACTTTACGATGGAAAATTAAACAGAAAATATGACACAAAGATGAAATTGTTGAATTTCATACACAACAGCCTTAGCAATTTGAAATAGTCTAATACTTGTATTTCAGAGTTGGTTGTTTTACTTATCTGAGTGGCCCAAACACACCAACGAAGAATTACAACACCCATGTGAGCTTGCATACTTACCATAATTTTTATTTTTCATAAGATATCTATGATCAAAATGTAAGAGTTATTTGGGTCAGCAGTTAGAAGTTTAGAACCCACTTGTGTTGTGCATGAGAGAGACAATATATTACAGTGATCAATGATTTTCCTTTCAGTAAATTGATAAGAAGGCCAACAAAAGGGAAGAATAAGAAGAGATCTTCAGGTGAACGCTTGTCGACCTCCTTGTTGTGGGGGATTAGATCCTCCATTCTGATGTTTTTAATCTTGGCTAATTGTTTAGGCATTTGTTGAAAGAAACCCTAGGCACATACAGAGCGAACGAGAGAGAATGAGTTTCTGTCAACTACGTGAAAGGTGAGGACGTTTGGTCATTAATGAAATCATCCAATACAGATGGCAAATAATAGAAACACAAAAGACATAAAGAAAGAGGGTTTGAACAACTACTAACTACAAAACAGAGGAGTTGAAATTCTGTTGGGGCGGCGGAGATTGTAGACGGAGTAAAAAGAATGTCAACTAGCTAACATGCAAAAATGACAACGGAAAAGGACAACAGGAGTTGTTCAACAAATACAAGTGTTATTGTATAGTTTTATTTATTAACTATGAATTAGAGTATTATCATTTCATTTCAATGGGTTTGTTTTGTATAAATTTTTTTTAACCTTTTACACATTGACCACCGAAATGAAAATTCTTGGATCCGCCACTGCTTGTTCTCTTTCATGGTGTCATTTCAGGGAGTTTTCAATATCAATCACAAACCCGTATATCACAACACTTTTTAGTAGCCTCTCAATAGCTTCATTTGCAGATTGAATTGGAATTATTTCAATCATTGGATGAATTCCATTTGAAGCAAAGAAATCTATCATTTCTTGGATATCATTTGTTCCACCTGTTACACTACCAGAAAAGGTTTTCATACCTGCCAAAAGGCCAATGCATGGAGTTTATTATATATACTTGCAATTGCAATAACAGTTGGATATATAAAACTGTCATTTCAATCATTTGAAACATGCCAATGTACCGATATGAAGGTTGGCAGGACTGATTTTGACTTCACTGGGGAATCCCACCACAAGACCAGAACTCCACCAGTTTCAATAGTTCCATGTATGGATCAAAAGGGTAATCACCAGATGCTATATCAATTATAAAGTCTACTGACTTCACCAGGGCCTACATAGCAAACAATATCCTATAAATGCTAAACCTATAGGATGAGCCATCATTTCCACTATTGTTTTCTGTAGTTCATGTGATGAGGTAAGAAACTTTATGTATTTTTACCTTCATCTGATTTCTTTCAGACGAGACCACAAAGCTTCCTCTTTCTTGGATATGCTAGTGCTGAAAATTGTTACATTCAAACCAAATGTCTTGCCAAACTTCACTGCCATGTGACCTAGGTCGCCAAGGCCAATCACCCTAGAATTTACCATGTTATTGGTTCATCATGTGGCGTACCATCGAAGCATAAACAGTAATTCCAGCACAAAGTAGAGGGGCTGCCGAAGCCAATGGATAGTTTTCTGGTGTGCTGAAGCAGTACCTGTAATACAGGCCATTTAGATGTGAAATTTGAGGCGAGGGCAAAAAGGTAGTTCATACCCTTCATGGACAACTATATGACTGGAGTATCCTCCTTTTGCGATTGTACCATCAACATCAACACCATTAAAACTGTCGTTGCAGTACTCACAATCTCTGCATGAGTTGACATGAGTTCCCACTCCCATATGGTCACCAACTTTGAAGCGCTGAACATTGGAACCCACCTCTTTTACAATGCCTGCAATCTCATGCCTGGTTCCAAATAATCACAAACAGAACAGATGACTTTAATTAGAAAGATAATAAATTCAGGGTTACTTAATTCATCTATTATAGAATCAGTCCACATACCCAGGGACAACAGGATACTTTGAGTCTCCATGTTGGTTTCTGGTCCAAATTACATCAGCATAGCAAATTCCACAGTGGGTAATTTTTATGGAAACATCATCAGTGCCAAGAGCCCTGATTAATTAGAATATAATCATAATAAGTCAACCTTCAAGGAAAATCGTATGATGTAATTATCGTAATAAGTTCTTCACTTTTATGACTGATCACAATTGCAACATTCTGAAAGGTTGAGGAGAAAGCTACAAGCCGCGCGGCTATGCTTGGTTTTATAAATGATTCTTAAAAATAGTATATCCGCGCGCACTTTGATCCAATACTGACTTCAAGTCTGTGACGTAATCACTGATTGGTAATTCTAACTGCGAGAAATGTGCTTGAATGCAGAATTCATGCATGGTTAGAGAATAAAACGATGAGAGAACTAAAAAGCAAAACGACATGAAGTTTTTATTCGAAAAACATATAGTTGAAGACAACTCTGACCTGAAATAGCAGATTGGATTTGACATGTGGATCATCTAAGCGGTCCTTATCCACTTTATATCAAACTCAGGTTCAGTATTGTCCAAGCCACAGTAAGCTGGATTAAACATCCGTAGAAAACTACGCTCATGTAAGATTTTGTACAGGCTCAATAAATCAAATACTAAGGGCACATTTAAAGGCTTTTAACTTGTGTCTTCACCAAATTTAAGTACAAGAGGATCATTGTCACAGCAGCAATGCAAATGATGGCGTTCTGAACTTTAACAGCAAAAAAAAAAGATAGGTGTAGATTTTTGAAAAAATAAAAAGGAAAATGGTTTATTGATTAGATTTAGGACTGCAAGACTTCATCCATTGACTTTATTTGATTTTCTGATATTCAAAACCCCAAACAACCTGATTCCTAGTATTTGAGGCAAATATTCAGAAAGTAATATGATTCGTGTTTATTGATTGTTAGGCGCTGGCGGATTGTGATGGACATATACTCCCATCTTTCTTGTAGAATCTGAGCAACTGTTGATTATAAAGGGAGAAAAGCATGTAATCTGATTCACATATTTCTTTTTTTTTTTCCATTTTTTATTCTATATAGTCATGTGTGACCAAAACCATCATTTGCAATATATCTGTGATTGATATTGGAAAATCAACATATCTCTTTGTTTTCCCATCATAATATTCTGTTCCCTGCAACTGCAAGAGAATCAACACTTACGTAAATTTGTTCTGAAGAACAGCTGCTGCAATATACTCCTGCTAGAAACCTTTGTGAATATAGGAACCAAATGAAAAAGATAGCGCACAAATTTTGCCTTACCTTAATAATGACCAAGAAGGTTTACACCCCATGCCAATGTGCTGGTACAAACCAATACCTATAATTTAATACATATGCCTAATCAGTATATAGATTAAGAAAATGATCTTTTTATATTCTCTTTTCCTAATGTGTTTTTCAGGAAAGACTCATGCTTATTGAGGTAAAACAGAAATGCCTGAATCTTGTTCCTCAACCAGAGATCTATCTTTGTCATTTAGACCGGCATGGTGTAATCCAATGCCAAACTGCAAGGTGTGCCTCAGGTTAAAGAACCATCTGCTGGGCTTTTTCTGGTATACTAAGAAACTACCTTGGATGTTCATCTGACGTTGCCAACTTCAATAACACAAAAAATAGAATCAACGCACAGCCGAAACCGAAGAAAAAAAAAAATCCAAGCTTGAGTTGAGAGAGAGGCTCAAGACCGAGTATTTGAATTTTGAAGATTGGACTGCGAGTGCAAGCTTCGTCTGTCTTCATTTGGAAAAAAAGGGAAGCTCAGACCCGCCCAGGCCGCCTAGAACCTCCCAGGCCCCTAGATCCGCCTAGGGGCCGCCTAGAACCTCCCAGGCCGCCTAGATCCGCCTAGATCCGCCTAGGCCCCTCCTAGATCGGCCCAAGCCACCTAGACGCCGCCTAACTACTTATAGCACATTTCATGGTTTTCATAGAGAGTGTCCAGTCCAATCCAATCAACGCAGCAGCCAAAACGAAAGAAAAAATTTCGAAGCTTGAGTTGAAAGAGAGAGAGAGAGGCTCAATACCGGGTCTTTGAAGCTTGGAAGCGCTTCTAGAGAAACGAAATGGCTGTGACTGTGAGTGCAAGCTTCGTGTTTGTTTGGAAATATATTTAAAGAGTATAGCCGCGCGGCTGTGGCTGTGACTCAAAGTATCCTGTTGTCCCTGGGTATGTGGACTGATTCTATAATAGATGAATTAAGTAACCCTGAATTTATTATCTTTCTAATTAAAGTCATCTGTTCTGTTTGTGATTATTTGGAACCAGCCATGAGATTGCAGGCATTGTAAAAGAGGTGGGTTCCAATGTTCAGCGCTTCAAAGTTGGTGACCATATGGGAGTGGGAACTCATGTCAACTCATGCAGAGATTGTGAGTACTGCAACGACAGTTTTAATGGTGTTGATGTTGATGGTACAATCGCAAAAGGAGGATACTCCAGTCATATAGTTGTCCATGAAGGGTATGAACTACCTTTTTGCCCTCGCCTCAAATTTCACATCTAAATGGCCTGTATTACAGGTACTGCTTCAGCATACCAGAAAACTATCCATTGGCTTCGGCAGCCCCTCTACTTTGTGCTGGAATTACTGTTTATGCTTCGATGGTACGCCACATGATGAACCAACATGGTAAATTCTAGGGTGATTGGCCTTGGCGACCTAGGTCACATGGCAGTGAAGTTTGGCAAGACATTTGGTTTGAATGTAACAATTTTCAGCACTAGCATATCCAAGAAAGAGGAAGCTTTGTGGTCTCGTCTGAAAGAAATCAGATGAAGGTAAAAATACATAAAGTTTCTTACCTCATCACATGAACTACAGAAAAAATAGTGGAAATGATGGCTCATCCTATAGGTTTAGTATTTATAGGATATTGTTTGCTATGTAGGCCCTGGTGAAGTCAGTAGACTTTATAATTGATATAGCATCTGGTGATTACCCTTTTGATCCATACATGGAACTATTGAAACTGGTGGAGTTCTGGTCTTGTAGTGGGATTCCCCAGTGAAGTCAAAATCAGTCCTGCCAACCTTCATATCGGTACATTGGCATGTTTCAAATGATTGAAATGACAGTTTTATATATCCAACTGTTATTGCAATTGCAAGTATATATAATGAACTCCATGCATTGGCCTTTTGGCAGGTATGAAAACCTTTTCTGGTAGTGTAACAGGTGGAACAAATGATATCCAAGAAATGATAGATTTCTTTGCTTCAAATGGAATTCATCCAATGATTGAAATAATTCCAATTCAATCTGCAAATGAAGCTGTTGAGAGGCTACTAAAAAATGTTGTGATATACGGGTTTGTGATTGATATTGAAAACTCCCTGAAATGACACCATGAAAGAGAACAAGGATTTCTCTTGTTGATTTGTATTAATAAGTTCATATGGATTGGATTGTAGGGCTCAAACCATTATCAATTTGGCAATCATTTATAGTTTGGTGGTGTGCATTTACCTCTGTGAAATTTTATCTGGGATTGATCTTCTGTATAATGTGTAAAAAGAAACTGAACTCTTATGATCATGTGTCCTTTCTCTAGTGACTGGATTTATGACTGAAATATCATTCTCCAGCACTTTCATGTCTTCAAGTACCCCTTTTCCATTATCTGTCTGTTCAGCAACAAGATTATCTTTCCTTCTTTCCCCACAGCACACAGTAAAGGCCCACGATAACGAGAAATGCTCTGATCAAGCTGCACACCACCACTTCCACAAAATCCACATCAAATTTGTGACTAATTTTCATGACAAACAAACTACCGTGATAAGTGAAACCATCAAATGTGGAAGTAGTAAGATGGAATAGGAAGAAGGTGTCTGTGTTCTTCAGGTTACCTGCCAAAGTGAAGTCGCTCTGCGAAAGAAATTGCTGAGAACAATGCCACTGTAATGACTTGAAGTGGACTAAACATAGCTGCAAAGATTGGTCCCTTGTAACTGATGCACCATGTTTGCAGGTAGTAGGCTAATGCTGAGATTACAACTCCCTATTGCAAAAGTAAGGAGTGGATGAAGACCAGAACTTGTGACAGATTCAAATATATCTAATACCAACAAGGAGAAAAAGACCCAATAAGACACAACAAAATAGGATGTCCCATTTATTTACTTTACACACACACACACACACACAAAAGCCAATGTTCTCTTCTACATGTTCTGCTGTGAGTTTTTTAAATCGAACTACAGATTCGGATAAGAATTTGCATGATCAATTGTTGAAATCAACGTTGCGAACCTAATAATAAGATATCAGAAAGAGAACACTCACACAGTAGGCGATGGTTGAAAGTTGCAGGTTCCACTCCAGTCTCCATGAAATTGGATTTCTTGTGAAAAACAGAGCAAGAAAAGAAGATTGCAACGATGCGAAAAAGCATATCATCTTGGTTAGCGATAATCGAGCAGTGTAGACTTTGGAGACCACAGCCTGTGAGACCAGAGAGCCAAAGTTGGACAAAGAACTAAACTTGGACATTACATGACATAAAGGGTTGTCATCTTAATTCAATTATAAAATCACCTGGAGGATTAGCCATGCACTCCATGCAATGTGACTCGTCAGAATAAGAAGAGCCCCCTTGATCCAGTTTTCCTTAACATGCCTCATCTCACCAACAGATATATTTATCAGTGGCCTCTTTACAGAACCTTTAAATAGGTATCCTCCTTTCCAGAAAGTGAAAAACCACCAATGCAGAAAAGTGTGCCAGCCACCTTAGCTTGACCTCTAGCAGTTCTAAACTTCAACTTCTCCAACCTGTGTAAGAAAAAGCACTCTTAACAAGTACAAATCCCAAAAATCTAATCACTCCTCTTCTCACTCACATAAATCGCATCAAGAAACTTCCTAATATCCTTGTTCTTCACATGGCACTTCTGGTTTATTAGAGAAGCAGACCTCAACACCAACGCAGACCTGCGTTGGCTCCTAGACCCGCCTAGACCTGCGCAGGCCGCCTAGATCAGCCCAGACCGCCTAGGGGCCGCCCAGATCCGCCTAGACCGCCTAGATCCGCCCAGACCGCCTAGGGGCCGCCTAGCTCCGCCCAGACCGCCTAACTACGAGTTCGAGTCTCTCTCCGTTGCTACCATGGCGTCCAATTTACGTATGTTTCTGATTTTGCAATTTTTTTTGTTTGTTTAAATGGAGAAACGATTATCAGAGAGTTTCTTCAAAGGATTTTAAGATTTTATAGCATCAGAGTTGTTATCATAGTGGAGATTTCAATAGCTGAATGACATTTGATGGTTTTCATAGAGAGAGTTCAATCCAATCCAATCAACACAGCAACCGAAACAAAAGAAAAAAATCGAACCTTGAGTTGAGAGAGAGAGAGAGAGAGAGAGAGAGAGGGGTTCAGGCTGTGACTGCGAGTGCAAGCCTTGTGTACCTCTAAAATAATATATTTAATGCTTACAGCCGCCCGGCTGTACATCTAAAATAATATATTTTGGGCTCGTTTGGTACGTCGGACTGTACTGACTAATTTTTGTCGGATAGTATTAATTTGTTCCGGAGAGTACTGACTATTTATCTATAATATTATAAGGCGTTTGGTGCTGTTCCGGATAAATAGTCAGACTAAGTTATACTGTGTTTGGTGATGTTCCGGATAACATCAGATCAGACTATTTTTAAAATAAAAAAAAAATTTCTTTGATAATTTTAATGGAAATTGAGATTCAAATGACACGAATTTTTTTTGGTAAGATTCATATGACAAGATTTGTTTTTCAATTGTTTTTGCCAATATTTTTTTTCTTCATATAACCCATTATCATAATTGTAGTAAAAATTCCAACATACTCGCATACGTTAATAAAAACAGTACCAAATAATGTATAATTCAAAGTGATCACATACTAAGGTGATAAGAGCAAAAGGGAAAGTTGTTCATAAACCAAACTACATCAAAGAGTGAATCACAGCACCCTCGTCCCAAGTAAGAGAAGAACAAATGCTTTTCTCATAGCACCATCTAATGTCAAGAATGTTCTCTCATCACTTGCTTTCTCCAAAATTAGCCGTAGTGCCTTAATTTGGTCATTAATAGACAAGTCCATCTTTGCCAATTCAGCAGCAATGTCAGGTCTTGGTTCTGATCCTTTCACCAAACTATTAGTTATAGTTTTCAATTGGTCAATAGACTCAGAAATCATCTCACCAAATGCTTTAGCCATTTCCTTTTGAATATCAATATCTGCTACTCATTGTACGATTCTTCACATGATGTGCGAGTGTATGTAAAAACATACACACTTGCTCTTCTATGATTACTAAACCATTTGTTCTCACTCTCGCATCATCACAAACCAATTGACATAAATAATGGAAAGTTCTCATATCCATCCTAATTTGGTTCACACATTGTATGTCATCAATTCCTATAATATTATCTAAATAATTTGACCGAGTTGCAATCCCGAAAAACCTTTGACTCCTACTGGCATTCCATTGTTGGCGTCGTTGTTCCAAATTGTAGTTTGTCATGAATCACATCATGCACCAAACCATGATATGCAAGAACCACAATCTAATAATAAAGTATACCACAATCGTTCTTTCATCCATATCTAGGCATAATCTAAAGGAAATTTTTTCAGTAAAAGTAATATAAATAACCATGCATTAATTTTAGCAATATAAATAATCATGTACAACAAGAAGGAGAAAGTAGCAGCAGAACAGAAGCATTGCAATCAAAAGAGCCAAGGCCACAAGCTTGGGAATCGTATAAAAATAGGTATCAACATTGCAATGTTGGTTTTTATAAAGAGAGCCTCCTCTTACTTCTTTTTTTTTTCGATTTAGCTTTCATTCATGTAAGTAAGCATAACCTAATTTCAAAAATGAAAAATACATAACCTAATTCCACAAAAATTTAATAAAAAAATTGAAATATATAAAGAATAGAGAAGAAGTAAGAAGAAGCATATTGGAGAGAGAGAGAGAGAGAGAGAGAGAGAGTGAGAGAGAGAGAGAGAGAGAGAGAGAGAGAGAGAGAGTGAGAGTGAGAGATGGATATCTGGAGAAGAGTGAAGAAAATAACCTTTGGAGAAGATAGCAGAGAAAAACCCTAGAGAGAAGAAGATGAAAAGAGCGTTTAATTTTTTTTCGTAGAACGCATGCTTAGCTGTATAATTAAGCGTGTATTATCTAAACCGGAGTGTGTGGATTGTATTAGTTAGTCAGGTAAGGAGAGTATTAAAAGCCCAACCCGTATAAAATAGTCGGGTAATTAAATAATACAAGTTGACACCAAACACTTGACATAGACTATTTACTCCTATCCAGAGTCTAATACGGTGTACCAAACGAGCCCTTTATGAGTATAGCCACGCTGGGATATCTTAAAAATATTCGAATATATTTTAATAGTATAGCCGAACGGCTATACGCTTTAAGTATACAATTTTGTCATATTATTTTAGGGTTTAGAGCTAAAATACAAGTTCAGCTAATTGGGCTGGAGTTATTTCTTCAATTATTTTAGGCTTATTATCACAAAACGTCCCTAAGGTTTACGAAACTATCAAATTGCATCCTTAATGTTTTTTTGTATCATTTGTGATCCTCAAGGTTAGTATGTGTGTCACAAATGGTCCTTGCCGTTAGGTTTCGTCAAAAACTCCGTTAGTTTGCTGACGTGACATATATATCACAAAATATTATTGAGGTTTATCCACCTATCACAAATGGTCCCTACGAAATTTTTTAATTTTTTAAATTTAAAATTCATAAAATTTTAGTTTTCTTTTTAAAATTTTATGAATTTTAAATTATTTAAAAATACATATTATATTTTAAATACATGTGACACTATATTATTGTAGATGTGGGCTTCATATATATGCAACATCAACAAACTAATGGAGTTTTTAAAAAATAATTTAAAATTCATAAAATTAAAAAATTAAAAAACTAAAATAGTCCTCAAGATTAAAATCCTTCTATAAATGGTTTTTTCATTTATAAATAATTTTAAAAAGAAAATTAAAATTTTATGAATTTTAAATGAAAATTTTTAAAAAATTCGTAGTGAGCATTTGTGATAAATATGTGAACCTCAAGAATGTTTTGTGATATATATATGCCACGTCAGCAAACTAACAGAGTTTTTATGGAACCTAAAGGCAAGGACCATTTGTGATCACATGTACTAACCTTGAGAACTACGAGTGACACAAAAAAACATTAAGGATACAATATAATAGTTTCATAAACCTTATGAACGTTTTGTGATAATAAGCTTAAATAAGCAAATAAAAGGAAGTAAAAAGAAGTCCAAAACAATGAGATTTGGCTCGAGAAGGATTCGAACCTGCATCTTCGCGCTAAACATCAGACAAGTAAGTAACGATTTGCGCAAACCAACTGGCTCCGGATTCCGGACAGTATTTCGGGTCGGACCCATTTATTCGGGGTTTATATATGAATCTGAGCCAAAGATTTGATTTCCTCTGTTTGATCAATTAGGCATCTTCTTCTTCGTTCTTCTTTTTTGTTCATATATTTCTATTGGATTCCGAAATACCCCTCTTGGAAATGGCAGCAATTTACAGCCTATACATCATCAACAAATCAGGTGGATTGATCTTCTACAAGGTAAAAGAAACCCAAAACTCTGGTAATCGGAACTTCAATTTTTCATCTATTAACGAATTTTGATGGGTTTTTTTCTCTTTTTCTGGAAAAAAAAAAAATTAGGATTATGGGTCTTCGGGACGGATGGACACTAATGATAGCTTGAGGGTTGCAAGCTTGTGGCACTCTATGCACGCCATTTCTCAGCAGCTGTCGCCGATATCGGGTTGTTTCGGCATCGAGCTCCTCCAAGCTGACACTTTCGATCTTCATTGCTTCCAATCACTCACTGGTACATTTCAAAATTTAACCTTTTCTGTTTCCAAACTCTGTGCTGTATTTTAGAGGGTTTCAATCACATTGACCAAATTTGGTAAGGGTGCCAAGATTTTGAGTTATCAACCAATTTGCAACTAAAATTGTGAATTCTCTCTTAGATATAGTTGATTTGTATGATTTGGTGTTAACAGTTACTGTAACATGTCAGATAGGACTTAGATTGTATCGAGCATTTTGATTTTGTAAATTGTAAATAGAGTGAGGTTCTGAGGACTTTTTGGTCGGATTGACACCGATATGCGTCTTTTTAATTTGGTGAGACTTAGGAGCCAAAGAAATAATATGGCGATCTACTGCTTGTAATACTGGTTTAAACTAAGTCTCACTTGTGACATTATGTTGTGCATTGCATTGTTTTAGGTTGCGATCTCATGAATTAAAAATAGTGAACTTATTTCAGGGGGGAATAAATTCATAAGTGAGGTGAGTGCTAAAGATTGTCATTAATTTGAGTTGATGTGTTTAACGTCTCACATAACTAATGGTGGCATTCTTGTAAGCCATTTGGAGGCAGCATATGTTATGTGGTTCTGTATTTTGGAAGATGGGCTACACAATGAGAGTTTCGGAAGTGAGGTGAATGCCAAAGATTTTCATTGAGTGAGTTGATGTGTTTAATGTCTGGAACAACTAATGGTGGTGTTTTTGTAACTTGTAAGCCATTGGGTGTGAGGTTTAGGCAACATCTATCTTCGGGTTCTATATTGAAGATGGGCTAAACAACTAGAGTTTCCCTCTACATGATTGAGGGTGATATTATCAATTTCCATAGAACTAGATTATCTTGTTCTGGTAAAAGAAAATATGAAAATTTTATTTTCTCCATCTAGTCTTCATATCTAGCAATGCCCTCTTCCTTGTGTCATGTTCTTGTAGTAAATATTGGATTTTCTAAGTTCTTTACTTTCTTCTAGGATACCATATCACTCTTCTGTTTTTGTTCCTAAGCAAAAAAGTGACTCGAATGATACAAGGTATACAACATCTTGACAAATTCTGTTCTTAAGATGAATGAGGTGGTTTAATATCCTGGATGCGGACTCAGATCTGTCTGCCTGGTCCGAAATTTGCTCAGCACAAAGTTAATGTGTCTTTCAGTGTTGACAAGTTTCGCTGTTCAGTTTTACAGAGCAATTAAGTCTCTGTTATTTTAGGCTTGGCATTTTTCCCTTTTGAATTGAAACATTCTTATTGAGTAGGGTGTAGGATGCATTTTCCTTTTTGTTCCTATTGCAGTTCAATTAATCCTTGGAAGTGAAATTTCATGAATGTCTTAGATTGAAAAACTAGTGCTTTTTTATAAGGATAATATCTCTGTTGCAGGGACAAAGTTCTTTGTTGTCTGTGAGCCTGGGACACAGCACATGGAAGGTCTCTTGAAACATATCTATGAATTGTACACAGATTATGTCTTAAAGAACCCCTTCTATGAGATGGAGATGCCTATACGATGTGAGCTCTTTGATATCAACCTGACACAGGCAATACAGAAGGATCGTGTTGCCTTGTTAGCCCGATGATCTGCCTCAGGAGTCACTCTTGTCTCTTATGTAGTTGTTGCTTGATCTATTTTCTCTAGATGTACATCTTTTGATCAACATTATCTTCCATTTGTGTGACTCAGGAGATAGTTTTTGTATGGTTAGTTCGACTTCAGTGTTCATTCTATGAGCATTCTGATTCAAGGATGGTTCCATGTTTTATGTGAATAATTTGAAGTTTTAATATGTTTTACATCAATGTCTGCTGCATGCTAGATGTTAATTAAACTTGGTGCCATGGCAATGACAATCCTCATTTGCCTGTTTCGACCGTCTAACGGATTCCCGCCACTTGGCAATGACTGTTCACAGCTGCCTTCAGCTCTGGGTGTCAGTCTCCGACGGCCTCGTCACATGCTATGAGAGCATTTTTTAACGTTGGGTCAATTGTGTTTTGAACCATGGATCAATTTTGTTGTTGGTTTATACACACAAGTACATGAATTGAGAAAATAAATAAGAGAAATTTTGGGTCAATTTTGTTTTGAACCATATAGGTAGGAGCTAAAGAGATAAAATGGTATAAATTAAGTATTACTAGTAAAATTAAGTTGTAGAAATAATATCTTTCCATTCTTATAAAAGACCACACCAACTTATTGCATACATATAATGTGTTGGTTCTTGATTTTCCCAAAAAACAAAAACAAAAAACAAGATTTAATAAATCAAGTGGTGCTCTTCATCATTCGGTGACCAAGAAGTTCATGGCCAGTGACCACAGCCATGGCAATGAGAATTCCCATCTGCCTATGGATCTCTTTCAGCGGGTCCACCGGACTAGGCGGGGTTATGAAAGTAATTTCACAGCTGGCTTGAGCTCTAGGCGCTACACCTTCATCTTCAAGCATACTGTCATAATCTTTTCTGTTAAAATCCCCCACCGCCTCCTGAAGAAAGGCCTGCATGACGACACAGTAGGCGCTCTCGCAGGCAGTCAGAGCGTTCTTGGGCGGCTTGTCTGTTATCTTTGAAAGAAGCTGGAGTATAAAAGCATGTGTGCTTGCTGCATTCTGTGTGGTCTGGTCTAGGGCTACTTGGGTCAACCGAGCAAAGTCCGCTGATGGAGTTTTTATGTTTTGGGTGAAGGTCTGGTCGCAGAATCCGTACTCCTCCATTTGGTGGTAGACTTTGTCGATTCTCTGTCGGGTTGGCTGGTTGAAACTCAAGCAAGGATGGACGGCATTGAAGAGGATGAATATGACGAGGGCTAGAGGAAGAAGATTGATGCAGCAATGAGCATTAGCAGAAGCCATTTGTTTTGCTCAAGTATGCATGCATGTACTATCTTATATATAATTCTTGTATGCGATTTTATGTGCATGAACAACTTAGGAACATTTATCTTATATTCCAAAAATAATCTCACATATGTCCTTTTTCTTTTGAGCAAATTTACACACCATAGTCATAAGGATACACCTAAATCATTAGCCCAAGTTTCTTCCGTGAACAGATAATTTTACTTGATTTTAAAAAAAAAGCAGATTATTTGCCCTAGTTTGATAAGCATAGAGGCATGATCCTTGACTTAGTTAATAAGGATACCTAAATAATTAAGCCAAGTTTCTTTCGTGAACATAATTTGACTTGATTTTTTTAATTAAAAAAACAGATTATTTGCCATATGAAGTTTAATATTTTCTCTCATATGCCCTTTTAAAATTATATTGGGGTTTGGGTTGGTACAAGACCGAACCAAGTTTGAGCCAAGGCTTAACTCGGGCTGGGTTTACTATGATCCAGCTGCCCGCCTACTCAAACCATTGTTTGCATGTTATCACGATTCACGAGGTTCGTATTGGATTATATTGGATTAATCACAGCTTCTTAATAGAATTAATTGATAATTTTACTACATTTGATACAAGTGATATTGTGAGATGGGAGAATTGAACTTATGATCTCCAATACGAGGATTAATATGCTTAACTACCACTTAAACTAAAAGCTTCTTGGAAGAATTAATTTACATTTTAAACTAAGATGATTAGACATGTTCAAATTCAAGTTATTTTTAGACGACCAAACACTTGACTAGGATTGTGAAAACATGTAGCTTCAATATTCATGACATAACACAAAGTTTAGTGACCATTAATAATATAATAATCATTCATATAATAGCATCATAATCGGATAACTTCTAAAACTTTTTCTAAGAGATCCAAGTGGTTGGTTGCTTCTAGAAGACCTAGCTCTAGTTGTGCTGGGTAGCCATTAGGTCATGCAAAGAAACCAAAGCCATAGCAATCAAAATCCTCATCTGCCTATTTTTATTAGTAAGAGGGTTCTGAGTGTTAGGCGGTGTGCTGAGTGAGTCTTCGCAGCTGGCCTCAGCCCTCGGTGTCACAGTCTCATACCTCTGCACACTGTCGTAATCCTTCTGGAAAAATGACAGCGCAGCCGAGTCAAACGACTCCATCAGCACACGGTAAGCATTCTCACATTCTCTGAGGGCATTTTTCAGTGCTGGGTCGTTTGTGTTGTCAAGCACCTGCCTGATAAAGTCGTGTGTCTTGGTGGCATTGTCTGTAGCGCGCTCTATGGTTATTTGGGTGAGGGCAACAATATCAGCGTTTGGAGACTTCAAATTCTCCTTGAAAGTTTGGCTGCAAAACCCAAACTCCTCCATCTGCCTGCAAATATGATCGATCAGTTGTTGGGTGTCTTGAGCCAAAGATGGGGTGATATTGATCACGAGGAAGAAGAGAACCAATAGCATTGGAACACGTGGGGATGAATGAGACTTATAATAGTCAGGACAAGCCATTGTTTTGATCTTTGTTCAAGGCTTCAAGTAGGGTTTGGTGATTGGAAAGTGATGTGTGGAAATGAAGGAGACAGTGTATTTATAGGAAAAACGTTGTCCTGTAAAGTCAACTTAAGCTTCAAACCCTTTTGATTTTTCTTCATAGAGAAAGTTCAATGTATCTCATGCAATCATAACACTGAATCAGAATCCGATTTGTTGATTTCGCATTGATGTATATATATATATATATATATATATATATATATATATTGCCTACATTCCTATTCAATTCGCTTATTACTTAATTTTGCATCCAAGTGTTTTATATAACAAATCTGAGAGAGTTATTCTTTGATTTTATCATTAAATCCCAAATTATAAAAGATAATCTTGTGATACATTGCTCGGATTGAAAGCTTTCAATTTAGGCAAGTATATAATTATTTCCTTGTACGTATACATGAACAAAGTCAAAACTAGATGTGTACAAGGGCAATGAAGAGCAAAGTAGATATGATGTTTTCTTTTTTGGACAATTTGGTATTTTGAATTACTATAATCTATGAAAAGGGAGATTCGAATTCTGAGTATAACGAACCGGCAATTTGGGCAATTGATTTAATATTGCATTTTCATATTGGTCATGTTACGCACCAACTTCTTGTTCCCAATTTATGTGATATATAACATTGAAATCCATACTGTAATATCTTTTGGTGTGACATAACACTTTTCATAATTAAATTTTCTTGATTCTAATTGAAATGTAATGGTAAAAAATCAAAATATTGCGCATGCTATTTAGCCTATTAATACATTTCCTTATTGTTTATTTGATTGGGGAAGAGGTTAGGGAAGAATACTTTAGAGTGTATTATCTTAGTTTTAAAAAAATATATCAAATCACAAAATTCAAGAGAAACAGTAATTAATTTGAGTGAAGGCTCAGACTTGAGTATGGATCAAGACAAATTATAGCAAACACAGATGTCATACGAATCTCCTTAGTTGTATACGACATATCACTTGGGGCTAAGCTCAGGAACAACACACACACACAAGAAGAATTCTATAGTGAGGGCCTTATATATGGCCCTTAGGTGAGGTCCTATCTCTTAAACCATTAGATCAAATTGATTAGCTGTTGGTTTAAATTGGTTACTCTAATCCAACGATTAAGAGATATGACCTCACCTAATGATCATATATTAGATCCTCACTATAAAATGACTTTCCACAACAAGCCATAGCGAGCTTGGTTTAAACATCAGTCCAATAAACAAAATATATGGACTTCAAGCCCAACCCAAATCAACCAATCTTAAAGTTTATATGGCATTTTAACTCCAAATTAATATGTCAGTTTTGTTGGATTTAATTAAGAACCAAGTGAAACTGCATATACTTATATAAATGATTCATTAACCTAAGCCTAAATTGCCGGTATTTAAGTTACTAATCCCATTAGAAGGCCACAGAAAAAAAAAAAAAAAAAAGATTTCATCTAACTCTGCAATCTGTTGTGCTATTGTGATTGTTGCTTATTTTTCCATAGGTTCTTCTTTTGCAGTCTATAACAAGACCCTGACAAAGATTTGCATCCAAAACCCAAAACCCAAAAAAATGTGTGACAAATTTACAAACTGTCCCATGCACCACCTCAGCTGACCTGCCTAAACTCTCACTGATTTCTATAGAGCTAGCAGGGAAGCAAGCTGACCAAACCTTGAGACTTTCAGAGAGCTAAGCCACAATGCCACTGCAGCTAAGATGAAAGAGGAGTTTGATGCCTGTGTGAGATTTTACAAGGAGGTGAGGCCTCAAATCCAAGCAGCACATCTCTTGTCACATAAGAGACAGTACGAGAACAATTCAGCTTTGCTTCAAGCAAATGAGTTTGCGTTAAAATGTTCATTAGGCATCTCTATTGACTCACTGGAAATTAATCAGCTTCAAGAATCTGTGCTTTTAAAGCTGGACACTTCGATTAGTGTGAACCAATATATTGCTCTACCGCAGCTAAATAAGTTTTAGTTGTTCGTTAAAGTAGATTATCGCTTATATATATATATTTTTAATAACTGATGAGGGTTTCCCCATATTGGTTGTTTGAACCATTCATACTCTATATTGGTTTCTTGCTCAACTCTTCATAGTAGTTTGTTCTAAGGTTGGACTTCAAATGAAAAAGCGAAAGTGACAAATTGCAAATATATATAAATTTAAAATATATTTAGAACTATATGTTCACCAACTTGACAATTGAAATCAAACCAAAGAACAGAGGACAGGAAAGATCCTCTTTAGACCAACAAAAAAAAGAGGTCCTCACACTCCTAAAACATACTTTAAAAAAATGCCTACCAAGTTAAACAATCCTAGGGAGAGAAGAAAAATAAAAACCAATACTATTATTAAAACAAAACAAAAGCCCCCCTATATACTTTCTACATAGACTTCATTCTCTTTGAGAAACAGCAGATGGGGCGGTGATGAAATTGACAGCGCCAGCCTCCGACAGAGCCGCCTTGAATGCCTGCAGGTCCACTTGTTCTGCGCCATTTCCAGCCTCGGCTGCAGCCACAATGTTCTTGAAGTCCAATGACTCATCATCATAAATATCCCACCATTTCTTTACCAGCATCTTAATGTCCTCCCTCTCCATGTTTTCCTCCTCTCCAGTATACCTCCATGGCTTAGAACCCTAAAGAAACACAATTACAATTTAATTAGTAACTAAGATCTTAATCTGTGATTAGTAATCACATTAGCACAATAGTGAACAAGTTTGACTTGGTCAAGCTGAATGCTTTCAGGGTGAAGCCAGAGCATGGCCAACACAAGGTTGTAGTTTGAAGGGATGGGCCTGTACTTGTCCCTGAAAAACACGTTCAGAAAGTCCTGCCAAAATTGGACCAAATTTCATGTGAACACGTTCAAAGTCCTGCCAAAATTGGACCAAATTTCATGTCAGATTATAGAGCATCTCCGTCTCCAACGGAGATGTTAAATGTAAATGTTAAATTTGAATTTGATGGCTTATGTTCTAATTTGACACTTTGGAAAAAAATTTACTCTACTCAAAATGCCAAATATCATATTATTTTATTATATTTTTAAAAGCAAACGAGGCTCATATGATGCATAAAGTTTTCAAATAAAGTAAATGGTAGTGGGGTCCATGACTAAAAAATATTAAAATAATATTTAAGGACCTTTTATATTGAGAGGGGACTTAATACACTTTTGACATCAAGCTTTTTGATATGTTATTTTTGACATATCTGATCTATTTCTATTCGATTTCTTTCTATCCAGCAACAGTGACGGGTATGCAGGCACTGTTTATTGTGACTTTGCCATTATCTTTGGCAACTCTCCTGCTACACCACAATTTTAGTTGATTAAATTGTGGGCCCCAAAATTCGCCCATGTGGCGTATGACTCATTAGTTGTCAAAGGTGACATGTGTCGACATCTAGCGGAGTGCATCAAACGGTTCAAAGTGAAGGCAATATTAAAGGGAAGAATCTCCTGTGACTGACTCTAATTTAATTCAAATATTAATCAAGTCAATCAATCGAAGATAATTTGGTTAAATTGCCAAATTATCGGAATTAATTTTAAATCAAATCAAAATTCCACAAAGGAAGGTCTTAAAGAAGGAAAGCTATTTAGGTCAAGCATCTTGCAGGAGCCTATAAATAGGAGGCCTCAAGACAAAAGGGGGAGCTGAGACAAACAAAGCACTGAGAAGAAATAGAAAACTCTCTGCATTCCTCACCTCACTTTGGAAGGAGCCACAAAGCACAACAAATTCGTGCCGGTTCCTCCACCCTAGAAAAATCCAAACACCAAACAAGCCTTGTGCTACTTGTTTGATCAAGATCAAGTCTCTACAACCCTTGTATCAAACACAAATTTTCTTTAAACACTTTGGAGATCGAATTAGAGGATTCAATACAGAGATTATAACCCTAAATTTCATTAATATAAATATTATTTTGTACACATGTCCTTGTCTCATTTGTCACCGGAAATTCGTGTTTACAGGGATATTCGAATTCTGAGTATAAGGAACTGGCAATTTGGGCTATTGATTTAATATTGCGTTTTCTTATTAGTATTGTTACAAACACCAACTTCTTATTCCCAACTTATGTAATATATGACATTGCAATCCATATTGTAATATCTTTCTAGTGTGATATAACACTTTTCGTAATTAAATTTTCTTGATTCTAATTGAACTGTAATGGTAAAAAATTAAAATATTGCGCACGCTATTTAGCCTATTAATACATTTCCTTATTGGTTTATTTGATTGGGGAAGATGTTAGGGAAGATTTAATACTTCGGAGTAAAAGTATTATCTTAGTTTTAACAAAAATATCAAATCATAAAATTCACGAGAATCATTAATTAGTGTAATAATTTGAGTGAAGGCTAACACAAAGATGTCGTACGAATCTCCTTTGTTGTATACGACATATCATTTGGGGCTAATCTTAAGAATAGCAGACAAAAAACCATAGCGAGCTTGGTTTAAACATCAGTCAAATGAACAAAATATATGAAGTTTAAGCCCAACCCAAATCAACCAATCTTAAAGTTTATGCGGCATTAACATTAGTATGTCAGTTTTGTTTGATTTAATTAAGAACCAAGTGAAACTGCATATTCTTTATATAAATGATTCATTAACCTAAGCCTAAGTTGCCAGTATTTAAGTTACTAATCCCATTAGAAGGCCACAGAACAAAAAAAAAGAAGAAAAAAATGGTTTCATCTAGCTCTGCAATCTGTTGTGCTATTGTGATTGTTGCTTCTTTTTTCATAGGTTCTTTTGGCGTCTCTTACAAGACCCTGACCAAGATTTGCTCCAAAACCCAAAACCCAAAAACATGTATGACAAATTTACAAACTGTCCCATGCACCACCTCAGCTGACCTGCCTAAACTCTCACTGATTTCTATAGAGCTAGCAAGGAAACAAGCTGACCAAAACCTTGAGACTTTCAGAGAGCTAAGCCACAATGCCACTGCAGCTAAGATGAAAGAGGAGTTTGATGCCTGTGTGAGATTTTACAAGGAGGTAAGGCCCCAAATCCAAGCAGCACATCTCTTGTCACAGAAGAGACAGTACAAGAACAATTCAGCTTTGCTTCAAGCAAATGAGTTTGCATTAAGATGTTCATTAGGCATCTCTGTTGACTCACTGGAAATTAATCAGCTTCAAGAATCTGTGCTTTTAAAGCTGGACACTTCAATCAGTGTGAATCGATATATTGCTCTAGCGCAGCTAAATAAGTTTTAGTTGTTCGTTAAAGTAAATTATCGCTTATATAAATTTTAAAAAATAATAATAACTGATGAGGGTTTCCCCATATTGGTTGTTTGAACCATTCATACTCTATATTGGTTTCTTGCTCAATGCTTCATATTAGTTTGTTCGAAGGTTGGCCTTCAAAGGACAAAGTGAAAGTGACAAATTGCAAAAACATATATATTAAAAATATATTTAGAACTAAATAACAGAGGACATGAATGATCCTCTTTAGACCAAACAAAAAAAGGGTGAATCCTGAGGATGATTAAAATTTGTTAACATTTTTTCATCTAATCCCTGACCAATGGGGCAGGATTGCTAGGGGAATAGGGGATTGCAGCTAAACCCAATGTGTGGATAGACTTGAATTACTTCTAATTAGTGATAAACATAATCTACATAATTTGCATAATGATGAGTTGTCTTTTGACGTGTCATCGACTGAAGTACTAGTAATTGATAAGATGTGGGAGTGGACGGTTGAGAGCATGAAATAAACATTTATATTTACTTATTAGTTTTCTCCAATATCTTAATTGACTCCCATCACCTTGATTCACTTTGATATATTTATAATATTTAACAAACCAAATTTACATGATGCAATGTTCACAACAAAAACATTTATATATATAAACTATTCATGCGTTTGAAAATTATCACAAAATTCTAGTGAGAAAAGAAGACACAAGAAATTTATTCAAAACTTTAGCCAGGTTTCAAAATTATCACAAAATCCTCATGAAATTTTTTGGAATTTTGAGCACTTGTTCCCAAATAAATTTTTTGAAACCATAAGGATTGCAGATCAATTTTGACGTCGTAATAATGTATTAATATAGTTTTGTTAGAAGTTCAACATTGCCATTTACCTAACTGTAGCTTACTACTCATTGTGACATTAAGCTAACTGTGGCTAACTAGTTCTCTTTGGCCTTGTTTGGTGAGTTGGACTGGATGAGACCTTTTCAATTAAAATGGACATGGATCCAGTCTGTTGTTTGGTGAATTACATTTTGTTTGTTTCTTTTTAGGTTATAATTCTGACTTGAGCTTAGGGGTGGGCACGGTTCGGTTTGGACCGGTTTTTGCCTCAAATTAGAACCGATCTGATACTATTCATCCGGTTTGGTTCGGTTCGGTTTTAATAAAAAAAAATTCAAAAACTGTCCGGTTCGGTTTGAACCGATTTCGGTCCGGTTCCGGTTCCGGTTCGATTTTGAACCGGATTATAAAAATTATTATTTTTAATTGTTTTTTAATACAATTCTCAACTGAAATATTATTTTTTTACTTGAAAATTAACAAATTATTCAATTTCATATAAAAAATAAATATTAAAGTGAGAAAAGAGAGATATTTTGACATTGAACTTGGATAAATATTAGTTTTTTTTAGTGAAATTAAAAATATAGCATTAAATATAATTATATATTGAAATTATATATTTTTTTAGTTTCACCGGTTCGGTTCGGCCCGGTTCGATTTTTAAAGACATGAAACCGGATCCGGAACCGGTCCAAACCGGTCTGGTTCGGTTTTTGACTGGTTTTTGACTTTTTGGTCAACTCAGTTTTTTTCCGGTTTGGTTCGATGCGGTTCGGTTCGGATTTCCGGTTCGCCGGTTTGAGTGCCCAACCCCTACTTGAGCTCATATAATTTTTTTTTAACTTATCGAAAAAATATTACAAAAGATACATAGAGAATAGAAGGCCACATTTTGGTAATTTGCCTAGGGCCTCCAAAACCTTATAGGACCGCCACTATATTGAGCTTTGGGCTGGTGCAATATAGAACCAAGGTTGGTACAAAGGCTTAACTCGAGCTGGGTTACTATATGATTAGCATGGTCCGCCCATAGTATTGGGTTGATCCAGCTGCCCGCCTAATCAAAACCTCCATGGCCATGGAGTCATTTTATAGTGATGGTCTTATTTAAGGCCTTTAGTCTCAATCGTTGGATCAAACTAACTAATTTATTTCAACGGTTAAGCAATAAGCCTCATCTAAGGGCTTTATAAGGCCCTCACTATAAAATTCTACTATGGTCATGTTATGTTATCATGAGGTTCACATTGATTACATTGGATTAATCACAGCTTCTTGATGGAATTAATTGATAATTTTACTACATTTGATACAAGTGATATTGGGAGAGAGGAGAATCAAACTTATGATCTCCAGTGCAAGGGTTAATGTGTTTAACTACCACTAAAACTATAAGCTTCTTGGAATAATTCATTTACATTTTAGACTAGAATGATTAGACATAGTCAAATTCAAGTTATTTTTAGACGACCAAACACGTGACTAGGTTTTGAGTTTGTTTCGTTTTGTGATATTTGTGTGTTTAAACCAATTTCGATGTCATTGTCCCAAAAACCCTAGCCCCTTTTCTCCCAAAAAACACTCATAGAGTTTTTTCCACTTTGAGGGGGGAGGAAGCCATTGTTCTTCCCCCATCTCCCCTCTTCTCTTCCTCCTTTCACCTCTTCCCCCATTTTCAAAGACAAAGGGTTTTTCCTATTTGTCTTAGTTTTGTTATGATTTTCATCCAACTATTATAGGCGACTGCGGCTCAGCGTCAGATCTTCACTTGCATTTCGGCGTCAGATCTCCACCATAATCTGTTTTGCAATTTCTTTATGTTTGGAATAAGTTGCAGAGACTCTTTGGGTTCTCTGTGTAGTTTTCACCTCTCCTTTTGTGAGAGTTTTTATCTCTCATTTGTGAGAGCTTTTCATCTCTCATTTGTGAGAGTTTTATTTGTATTGTTATGGCTTGATTTTTTCAAGCTTTATCTTTTTTTTATTATTCTAAGTTTGCAATCTTAGTTGGGATGCCTATGTCAAAGTTTCTTCGATCCTGCCTGATCGTTAGTGGAGACACATCAGATTGTCTTAATTTTGATATCAGACCACTCCGTTATTGTAATTGCCCTTTTGTGGCTAGTTTGTATCGGCCCTTTGTGGCTAGTGGCTGTTTTGGCTGAATTATGAATGCAATCATAGAATTTCTCAACCAAAAAAAAAAAAAAACACGTGACTAGGATTGTGAATCCTTTGCCAAACATGTAGCTTCAATATTCATAACATAACACAATCAAAGTTTAGTGACCATTAATAGTCTAATAATCATGCATGTAATAGCATTATAAGCAGATAACTTCTAAAACTTTTTCTAAGAAATCCAAATGGTTGGTTGCTTCTAGAAGACCTAATTCTAGTTGTGCTGGGTAGCCATTAGGTCATGCAAAGAAACCAAAGCCATAGCAATCAAAATCCTCATCTGCCTATTTTTATTAGTAAGAGGGTTCTGAGTGTTAGGCGGTGTGCTGAGTGAGTCTTCTCAGCTAGCCTCAGCCCTCGGTGTCAGAGTCTCATACCTCTACACACTGTCGTAATCCTTCGAATTCTGAGCGTAAGAAACCGGCAATTTGGACTATTGATTTAATATTGCGTTTTTTCATTAGTATTGTTACGGACACCAACTTCTTGTTCTCAATTCCTGTGATATATGACATTGCAATACTGTAATATCTTTTTGGTGTGATATAACACTTTTCGTAATTAAATTTTCTTGATTCTAATTGAAATGTAATGGTAAAACATCGCGCATGCTATTTAGCCTATTAATACATTTCCTTCTTGGTTTATTTGATTGGGGAAGAGGTTAGGGAAGATTTAATACTTCGGAGTAAAAGTATTATCTTAGTTTTAACAAAATATCAAATCACAAAATTCACGAGAATCAGTAATTAGTGTAATAATTTGAGTGAAGGCTAACACAAAGATGTCATACGAATCTCCTTTGTTGTATACGACATATCATTTGGGGCTAAGCTTAGGAATAGCAGACAAAAAAACCATAGCGGGCTTGGTTTAAACATCAGTCCAATGAACAAAATATATGAAGTTTAAGCCCAACCCAAATCAACCAATCTTAAAGTTTATGCGGCATTAAGAGTAGTATGTCAATTTGGTTTGATTTAATTAAGAACCAAGTGAAACTGCATATTCTTTATATAAATGATTCATTAACCTAAGCCTAAGTTGCCAGTATTTAAGTTACTAATTAGAAGGCCACAGAACAAAAAAAAGAAGAAAAAATTGGTTTCATCTAGCTCTGCAATCTGTTGTGCTATTGTGATTGTTGCTTCTTTTTTCATAGGTTCTTCTTTTGCAGTCTCTAACAAGACCCTGACCAAGATTTGCATCCAAAACCCAAAATCCAAAAAAAGTGTGACAAATTTACAAACTGTCCCATGCACCACCTCAGCTGACCTGCCTAAACTCTCACTAATTTCTATAGAGCTAGCAGGGAAGCAAGCTGACCAAAACCTTGAGACTTTCAAAGAGCTAAGCCACAATGCCACTGCAGCTAAGATGAAAGAGGAGTTTGATGTCTGTGTGAGATTTTACAAGGAGGTAAGGCCCCAAATCCAAGCAGCACATCTCTTGTCACAGAAGAGACAATTAGGAGAACAATTCAGCTTTGCTTCAAGCAAATGAGTTTGCATTAAGATGTTCATTAGGCATCTCTGTTGACTCACTGGAAATTAATCAGCTTCAAGAATCTATGCTTTTAAAGTTGAACACTTCGATCAGTGTGCTCTAGCGCAGCTAAATAAGTTTTAGCTGTTCGTTATCGCTTATATAAATTAGAAATAATAATAATAACTGATGAGGGTTTCCCGATATTGGTTGTTTGAACCATTCATACTCTCTGTATTGGTTTCTTGCTCAATGCTTCATATTAGTTTGTTCGAAGGTTGGCCTTCAAAGGACAAAGTGAAAGTGACAAATTGCAAATGTATATAAATTAAAAATATATTTAGAACTAAATAACAGAGGACATGAATGATCCTCTTTAGACCAAACAAAAAAAGGGTCCTTACACATAAAAAAAAATGACTCCCAAGTTAAATAATCCTAGGGAGACAAGAAAAAAAAAATCCAATACATTCTATATAGACTTCATTCTCTTTGAGAAACAGCAGGGGCCAACTAAGCAGCAGATGGGGCGGTTCTGAAATTGACAACGCCAGCCTCCGACAGAGCCGCCTTGAATGCCTGCAGGTCCACCTGGTCTGCGCCATTTCCAGCCTCGGCTGCAGCCACAATGTTCTTGAAGTCCAATGACTCGTCGTCATAAATGTCCCACCATTTCTTTACCAGCATCTTAATGTCCTCCCTCTGCATGTTCTCCTCCTTCCCAGTATACCTCCATGGCTTAGAACCCTAAACAAAAAAGAAAAAACAAAATTTAATTAGCAACTGAGATCTTAATTAGTTGTGTGATCAAGCTGTGATTAAAGTTGTGATTAGTACTCACATCAGCACAATAGTGAACAACTTTGACTTGGTCAAGCTGGATGTTCTCAGGGTGACGCCAGAGCATGGCCAACACAAGGTTGTAGTTTGAAGGGATGGGCTTGTACTTGTCCCTGAAAAACACGTTCAGAAAGTCCTGCCAAAATTGCACCAAATTTCATGTCAGATTATATAAATAAAACCCAACTGAGAGGTTTCTTTTTGTGGCGGTCCAATATTTACCTGCTCAGCGAAAGAGGTGGTGGGAGAAACTTGGAGGGTTCTGAGGAGGTCATGGTAAACGGGCAAGCTTGGCTCATACACAAACATGCCAGCGTTGAAGTAGAGAGGAGGCCTTGGGCCCAACTCAGGGGCCCACTGGACCTTGTCAGGGCACTGCTGGCAGTACCCAATCTTGTACTGTGGGCTGGAACTCCAAGTTTTCTCACAGAAGCAGTCCATCACAGCATAGAAGTAGCCATCTGGGTAGTCAAACAGGTGGTCAATGTTCTGAAAAACTTGGATGTCACCGTCCAAGTAGATCATCTTGCTGTACTCCACAAACTGCAAAAATTCATTAAAAAAATTTAGAACAAATAAAACTTAATAATCCAATTACTATAGTATTATTTTAAAAAAAATGAAAATTACTATAGTAACCTTAAAAACCTAACCGACAGGACACGCGTTGAAACCCAATAACCTAAAATAAAGAGACACGTGTAGAAAGCATGCAAACGCAGAAATGGAAATTACGTTACCTCCCAAATGCGCAGCTTGGAGTAGTTGATGACGTAGTAGGCCATGGCGAACTGAGTCTGGTTGGGCGGAGGGTACACAGGCTCGATCTCCTTCACTATGCAGCCTTGGGAGACCAGGATCTGACGGTGCTCCTTGGGGACATCTGGCAAGATGGCCACAACCAGAGGGTACTTGCTCTTCACTTTTCTTAGCCCCTTGGCCAAGCCAACCACACCCTTCACATAGTCACCGGTGCCGGCCAGGAAGGTGACGTAAGCCCTGCTGGGCCCACTGGCTGCCTTGGTGGCGGGGACCATGGTGGTGGCGGTGGTTATATCTGGAGCCATGGTGGTTGAGCTGAAGTGGGTTTTGCTAGGTAGGAAGAGAGGAAGGTTAAGGGTTTGAGGAAGTGGTTAAGGGTTTGAGGAAGTGATTAGAAGAAAAGCGCTTGTGTTTGCTTAAGAATGTTTTGAGCTTGATGTTTTGGATGATGAAGTTGAAGTGGGGGGTGGGGGGGTTTATATAGGATTTTGGGGCGGTAATTTTTTATTTTTTTAATTGATTTTGGGGTGGGGAAATTACGGGTGGGTAGGATTAATTATGGTTAAAAATGCAAGCTTATGGTAAGTAGTTAATATTACTGGTGGTCTGGGAGGAAAGTTTTGGAGGAAGATTGGTCTTGGAGTGTCGCTTTTTCCATTGGGGGCCCATTAGTCATTAACATAATATATTCAAAGATGAAAGAATCTTCCTCCTAAAATCTTCAAGGCGTTATCTAATTAAAAATCAACATCAAATTCAATGTGGTGGATTTATGCCGACAGTTAAAGAGACCAGAGGAGATTATGGCACTGGACGATGCATGACATGGGCTACAAATTAATGAAATAATAAACTGTTGATCATCCAAGTCTACGTCCACCATTTTTATTTTCATAGACGATTTTAACCTTGTATTTTTTTCATCATTACACATGCAATTCATACGAAATTGTCGAGGCTGCTTTCATGTAGTGGGGAAATTTATTATTAACCCAATATCATCTTTTAAAGTATGGGGAAATTTATTATAAAATAAATTATATATTAAAAATTTCCACTTTTTACTGAAATTAATGATTTTTTTATTTCCACGTAAAAATATCTTTATTTGTTTTTGTTTGAACATGAAAATATCTTTCTATTAAGAATAAAAAGCGCCAAAACCAATGATTTTTATTTTATAAAAAAAAATACAGGGGTAAAATGGTAATAGAAAATTAAGAAATACATATGTTTATATTTGCTCCACCACCACCGACCAGAGAGGTTGCTGTGCCAACCAAACGAAAAAGACCAAACCTCTAAATCTCCTCACACGAAACTCACCGGCTCTTTGCCACGTCGAAAAAAGCACTGAAACGTGGCACGCTCTCTGTAGACTCAAATTACTAACGCGGGGCCCGCCAATCACATCTTACCACGTAAAAACCAACTTTCACCCAAACCACCGGTCACTTTTGGGATATTCTAGTGCAGTGGGGTCCATTGGATTTTTTACGTGTCCCGCGATTGCGAGGGGAGTGACATGTGGCAGCATCCAACTTACAAGAACATAGCTACGCCACGTGGCATAAGGTAGACCGTAGACCCTCCTAGAAGCAACCAGGCACCCCTCTTTTTTATTTATTTATTTATTTATTTCTCTTTATTTCTAGTTTTGTTAGTTGGTCCGAAGTAAGACGCGTTTGAGTTTAATTAGCACAAGAAATTAAATAGGTGGGGCCAATTTGAATTAAATTAGGATAAGAGGGCCCCATTACTTCATAGGATAACGCTAACCGACCAGATCTTTTGGATAATATTTTGGGTTTTTATAGTAAAATATGTTTAAGATAATGTATTTATGGAGTGTGAACTATTGGACTATTGACTGACCTACTTGGCACGAACATAGCAGAAACTGAGAAAAGTGACTGAAAATGGCTAATTTTTCTAAAAAAGAATATTCGGTCACATATTCTTGGATGACCGATTCCTTAAATTTTGGATCTCTGATTTAACGGTCAAGATATTTCGGATTATTTATCATTTCCTGATTTTGAGCCACTGATTTGTATCTACTCTCCTTTTGGCATTTTTTTATATTTAGTATAGGAACTTTCCTTCTTACGCTGTGAATGACAAGTTCAATTGATTTGATATGTGATTTTCTCATTCCTAGAATAGTTTTCCAATTAAACTAAGCAAAAAATTATAACTTTTAAAGAAGGATATACTCAGATGCAAATGTAATAAACTTGTAGTTGAAGTTGTTAATAGAAGCACTCGAGATGATGTGTTCGAATTTGATTTATTCTCTGTACCAATTGATAGTGTTTGTTTTTTCACTTTGTCATGCCAAAATCGGCCCAAAGCTGCTTCTGAGAGGCACCGATATTCAAATTGTATCCCCAGAAAGAAAGAGCAATGTGGTTGAATCTGAGTGATTGCTTGGAATTGTTTTGTTTATCTTCGATTGTTGATAGTTACATTTATGAGATATATTTCATTGCCTTACGCCAGCCCAATCCATTGGAACAATTCAAAGGGCTAGTCACACAGTCTATTTTTTAATAATATGTTGGACTTTTGCGCTAACATTTCTAGATAGTCTCTGGACTTGACACACTGAAAGTTTCAAGATAATGTTTGGACATTGGACTAAATCCCAACCTCTGAAGGAAGATGGTTGCTAATTGGCTCAAGGGGATTTGCATTGAAGAAAAATAATTTGGAAAATTATAGCACCATAGATTTGAGAAGTAACAAGTCTCTTGATCCTGATTGAAGAAAATGGAGGGAGCAAAAGAGATGATAACAATTAGCTTTGGAGAACCAGACTCTTTCCAAGAATGATGTCATCTGTTGAGAAATCAGCTTCTTTCCTGAAAGTTCCTCTACCAAAGTCTAGGTTGTAGGAGTCTGCAAGACCTTCCACCAGGTCAAACTCAGGTTTCCAGCCAAGCACGCTCTTTGCTTTGTCAATCGATGCAAAGAAATGCTGCAACAAATCAACAACATAATCAGTTCCACCTTGTTCAAGCTGTAAACTATTTGGTTTTTTCAAGCCATGCATGCTCTGCAACCATATTCACCTGGTCACGGAATGGAAATGCCTTCTTCTTGCCGAAATCAAACTCTTTGGGGTTGTAGTGAACGATCTCAGGTTCAGGAAAACCACCAGCCTAACAAAAGAAAAAACATATGACAGACTTTAGTTTGAGAACATCACAAATCTTTTGTCCACCTACAAACTTATCGACAGTCATTACCTTTGCACATGCTTTTGCTAATCCATCAAAGGTGACGTATTTTTCTCCAGAGATGTTGAATACTTCCTTGCTTGCCTTTTCATTCCCAAGAACCTTAATGAAGGCTGTCGCTAAATCCTGCAAACGAAATCACATTAAAAACTTGCCCTCATGCTGCAATTACAATATGTATATATATGTCTAAAAGTACATTAAGACTGGCACGTCACTAACCTTAACATGACCTAGTTGTGTTATTTGTATCCCTGAGTTTGGAACTGGGATTGGGCGGCCAGCTTTCAACCGGTGGAAGAACCACTCTTCAACAGGGTTGTAGTTCAATGGTCCATAGATGTAGACTGGCCTTATAGAAGTCCAATTGACACCCTTTGATTCTAGCAAGCTCTCTGTCTCAAGCTTTCCCTTGTGCCTGCTCTTTGGATCAACTGTATCGGTCTATCACCAGGCCCCATCAAGTTAAGAATTATGGAAAGACAATAAAATGAAATAGGGAGGGATAAAAAAGTAGCATAGAGGAAAAATAGTTAGGAAGAGCATCATCAATAGTCTAGAGCAACTAATTAAGCTTCAATTTCCACACTGCCATGATAAGATTGATTTGAAATTTGAATCACACTACAAGAGTACTACTAAAATCTACAAATGTCGGCTAAGAAGAGACTGAGCTCAACAATGAGAAAAGCATGTTTGCATCTTCTGACATGCCAAATTCAAATCAAGTTAAAAGTTTTAGAACCTTTTCATTTATAATTTTGTCTAATTGGGAAGGCTATTCTTCAATCTCTGCCTTTGACAAAGATCAAATTACATTTCACAGTTGTATCCAGAAAACAAAGCCTTGTTTACATGCTCTTTAAACAAAGATCCAACTTCCCAAAACATGAATAAGTAAGCAATTTATAACACCAAACATACCTCAAAGTGAGGTAATTGATCAGATTTGAGATAGACACCGGCTGAAGAGCAGTATATATACCTGAGAATCAGTGGAATTCTTAGATCTTCCAAAATTTGGCATTATATAGAAGAGAAAATAACTGCAATTCTATAGCTTTTCCGCATCAAAACATTAGTGCTACCCTGCTAGTGTTTGGTTAAGTTTTAGAACAATGTAGTCACACAAACCATAATCATTAATCTGCACTATAAAAGTTGATTGTTCCAGGTCATGATTGATTCTTTAGTTCCATTTTGACTCACAATACATCTCTTACTACATCATTACCATTGAACTTCTGTACACCTGATTATATCAGCTGGCTTCTCCTCAATTTAAACATATTTAGCAGGCTTATTTTCCTTACGGAGATAGTAAAATGATAAGCCCCAGTAAAAGGTGCTTGACTTTATGACGGAGAGATTGTAGAATTTCCAAATCTTCCATACTCCAGAATATTTTGATAAAATCTCTTATGATAGTCTTGTTTCTTCTAACCAGAAGCCAATATTACACACAAAGCGTAACATGTTTGCTAATTAGAGTTGACTTCTACTTCAACGAGTCCCAATCTAAAACCGTATCCAGGACAAGATGGCTATACTGGCGAACCATCAAGAAATAAAGGTGAAATAATCAAGTTGCTTTACTAATTAGGATATGAAAATCCATCAGTAGGCTGTTCTTACTGTTCTAACTTCGGTAGTCCCTCCAGTATTGGCACAACTTCCTCTGCCTCTCGTCCTGAAAATTTCCAACAGAAGTACAGATTATCACAGAAGCGTAAGTATAGTAAACAAGAACTTTATTCTAGTGCAAAACTTTAAAGTACAGAGGCTAAAGGTAAAGACCATGCGCACCATTTATATCATAAACAACATCAAAGCCTTCAGCTGAAAGACTGGATTTCACAAACTCATAGTCTTTTCTGTCTCCTTTCAAGTGCAGAATCTAGCCGAACATGAATATTAGAAAATGGAAATCTGGGAAAGAATTCCAAGTTAAAGTAAAGGACTTTAAATCCTCAGTGACACTAGTACAATACCTTTGAAGCAAAATCTGTGTAGTCCTTATCGGATTCACCTGGCAACTGTTGAGTGATTGGTGCTTTTCCTCTGGTAAACAGAGTCACCTGCCAAGATAAAAACTTGATGTTATAACTTATCAACGTATTGAAAACATTGTTCAAGGAAAAACCAGTTTACAAGTACATTGGTACAAATAACTTGAAAAAAGAAAATAAAAGCAAAATCATAATGAGAAAATGATAGAAAGTAAAAAGTTGGAAAGTTGAAAGAGAATGAGAATACCTGATGACCCTCTTTGACAAGGAGTCTTGACAAGAACAGACCAATGAATCGGGTGCCCCCCATTATAAGAATCTTCTTTGCACTTGATGCTGTAACTTGTAATGCTACTTTTGGCTGTGACACCCTTCTTTTACACTGCAACAATTAATAGATGGCCGCTAACTAAGAAATGCATGTAAAGTTATACACTTTCCTACAAATGAGTTAAATTGACCGAACAAGCTAGCTTATACTCATTTCAAACAAGAGAGAGAGAGGACCTGGAGTTGGGAGTGAAGTAGTCTGGTGCCATTGAAGTCAGAGAGAGAGGAAGGAGGAAGGAGAGAGAAGGAAGGGTGTCTCTGCTGCGGTTGCACAGCCACCAACCGTGCCATGCCTCTCTTCTATTACTAGAATTCTGTATCCACCACGAGACCAACCTTCTTCTTCTTCTTTCTTTCTTTCTTTCTTTCTTTTGGGTTCACTGAAATTCTTGAAATATTCATGTCGTCGTCGTCTTCTTCTTCTCTTGGCGTTCTCTCCTTCGAACATTCAGTGAGGATAAGAGGATATGACCCACCACCACTCTTTTTTGATTTGTTTATATCCACACTCCAACGACTCCTCAGCCACTCAAAAAAATAAAAAAAAATGTCCAAACGACGCCGTACCGACCAACACTTTCGCGCCTTAAAGCGGCAATGCCCATTGCTCCGAAACGGCAATGAGTTGGGTTGGGCTTTTCATTTGGGTTAGGTTTCGGGTTAAATTTTGGGCCTTTCTTTCGTTCTACAATATTGGTTGATGGTAAAAAACCCAGTAGCCCAGCAATCACAGAATCTGAATCCAACAATGTGGATGCGAAGAAGAAGAGTTCAGCTGTTGAAGAGGTTAAAGCAGGTATTTTCTTCTTCTGTTTCGTTGGCTTCAGAGAGAGAGAGAAAGAGAGAGAGAGATGCTAATGAGCTAATCTGCGATTACATTCATCTCCGCAAGCTTCACTCTCGTTAAATTTACCGCCTTGACGAAAATAGAGAGATGTTGCAGTGCATTTTTCTGCTATCAGATTCTGGGTTAGTCGCCAAATCTGTGAATTCTATTATATCATAGCTAATTACTATTTTTTTTTGTTCTTTTGTTTAATCACGTTCAACCCAGTTGAATTTGTATTGCTTTTATTTAGTCATTGAATTTTCTCTTTTAGAGATTTCCCATTTGATCTCCAAATTTAATTGACGAATTTTAGTAGAACAAAAAAGATTTCACTTTATGCTAATTTTTGGGATTTCACAGTGAGGTAATGCTGGAGAAACAGCTTACAGGGCAGCGTGTGGACCGTTCCATATGTGCATGGTTTTGGGAACATACCATTTCTCAAGGTGATTTCCCCAAGGTACCTATGGCAATCTGGCCTTTATTTTCTGGTTACCAAATTGTATATTTTCTAGCCTTCATTTCTAAGTTTTTGGGTTGCCACATTATCAGTTTCCATTTTTTATGCTTCTCAATATAATACTTGTGGTTTTGTTATTAGCTGCAACCAGTGATTGCTTCACCAACCCATTATCTTTTCCAAATTCTTCGCGAGGGGATAACGTTTTTAGCATGTACGCAAGTTGAAATGCCGCCTTTGATGGCCATTGAGGTGAATATCAATGCTGAATGTAGTTTGCATTTATGATGTCATTATGTATGCATTAAACAAGATTGACGTTTAACCATTTGACTTATAGTTCCTTTGCAGGGTAGCTGATGTCCTTTCAGATTATCTTGGTGGCTTGAATGAAGACTTGATAAAAGATAACTTTGTCATCGTATATGAGGCAAGTGTCTTAAGTATACTTATTCTGCTTATTTTGATTTCATAAGTGAATGCATTGCTGTCATCTAGTGTCTTAATTTCTCCTAGAATGCTTGTCTGTTGTGTGGACAGATTTTACCCTCTAAGTCTGTGATTGTTGCGTCAACAGCTTACAATGTAGAATTTTAGCAACGTGGCCTAGTTCAACATCTTACCCTCCATGGCTGTGATTGTTTACTGACTAGGACCTGGCTGCTAATTAGATAGAATCTAGTGTTTTCCATATTGAGTTTTGCTTATTAAATTGACTAAAATCTTTACTGCAATGTGCAGCTTCTGGATGAGATGATTGACAATGGCTTCCCTCTCACTACAGAACCTAATATTCTGAGAGAGATGATTGCTCCACCAAATATAGTTAACAAGATGTTGAGTGTTGTGACAGGCAACAGTTCCAACATGAGTGACACACTTCCAGGTGCAACATCATCTTGCATTCCATGGAGAACAGCAGACCCGAAATATGCTAACAATGAAGTTTATGTTGATCTTGTTGAAGAAATGGATGCAATTGTAAACAGGTCAATCTTTGTTTTTTTTATTTAATGCTTTGATAAGATATCTCCATCCTTTTCTTTTTGGTATGGATTAAAGATTCCATGTATTAATGACTATGCTTCCTGTTCGTAATTGGTGACTCTTTACAATCTAGAAACAGACAGATAAGGAGCTTGGGATTTTCTGTTCATTTTTCAAACTATATGAATCACATGGCCTCTTCAAGTGAATGAAAAATTTTGTTCACCCTTTTGCATCCGCAATCTTTTTGAATAAGTTGGATGAGAATAGTAGTGCCTTATCTGAAGTTTGAAGAGGAGAATAATCTACTTGAAGATAATGGTTGCAATTTAATTTATAATTTTATAAGACATGTTATCATTTTTGGATGGTGATGATTATTGTATGAAGATTTGCAGACTTGGTAGTTATAATTGAATGCTTTAATCTCAAGGTTTTGTACTTAAGTTGTGTGTGCGCTGCTCAGGGATGGGGTCCTGGTGAAATGTGAGATATATGGTGAAGTGCAAGTGAACTCCCATCTCTCAGGTGTTCCTGATTTGACTCTTTCATTTGCAAACCCTTCTATTCTTGATGATGTAAGATTCCATCCATGTGTTCGATTTCGCCCTTGGGAATCCCAACAAATTCTGTCATTTGTGCCTCCTGATGGACAGTTTAAACTGATGAGCTACAGGTGTGCGGTGTTAAAGGGACACTTAGGTTATTAAAATTTACACTGTTTTTATTTAAGTTTTAGAAAGGGTAATATAGTTAATTATTATGGTGCTCAATATCTAAATGTGCAATATGGATAAGTTTGGGGGAAGATACTAAGACTAGTTAATAAAGTGTGCAGTATTTCAGTATCTCTGGCCTTGTTTTATTTTCTAAATAATTCTATACTTCTTTATGCAGGGTTAGAAAGTTGAAGAGCTCTCCAATCTACGTAAAGCCCCAGCTAACCTCAGACGCCGGGACATGTCGTGTGAGTGTGTTGGTTGGAATACGAAATGATCCTGGAAAGACAATTGATTCAATAACTGTGCAATTTCAACTGCCTCCATGCATTTTATCAGCTGACCTGACTTCAAATTATGGAACAGTGAACATTCTCGCTAATAAGGTACTAACAACCCAGAATTGTGATTTAACTCATCCTTGGCATGACAACTGCCCTTGAATTTTGATTATCAGTCGTAATTCTTAGATGAAATTGTAGTGAATGTCTTCTGTTTTTCTTTTCTAAAGACAAATAATATTCTTCACTTCTGTTATGCTTTCTGATTGCAATATCTGCAGTTTCAGAAAAAGTAAGTATGAGAATGCATAGTTCTCCTGGTTGGATTTTGGTTTTAACATAATGAAAGCTTCTTGTTTTTTGTAGACTTGCTCGTGGTCAATTGGGCGGATTCCTAAAGACAAAGCCCCTGCAATGTCTGGAACATTAGTGCTTGAGACAGGATTAGAGCGCCTTCATGTGTTTCCCACATTTCAAGTGGGTTTTAGGATCATGGGTGTTGCTCTCTCTGGCTTGCAAATAGATAAACTGGATTTGAAAAATCTACCAAAACCGCCTTACAAGGGTTTTCGAGCTCTCACTCGAGCAGGGGAATTTGAAGTCAGGTCATAAATATGAGTTTCAATTTGCAAAGTTGCTCGGAATGAGGTTAATTGTCATCATGTACTGCAATGCGTCATTTGTAAATTTGTTTTTTGTAACATAGCATCTTGGTCTTGAGAGTTCCTTTAATTTAGGTGTAATTCATATCTGAAGATTTTGTCCCCTGTACTGCAAATTACAAACTAACTGTAACAAAAAAAAAGTTGCAATGTTTGTTTGAGATGGTGTTAGAATTTTCAATATTTCACATTTGAATTGCCTCATGTTATTGGTTTTGATTATCATATTCATCCACAATGGTTTCGAAAAATTGGAATTGGGCACAATCATTCAATTGGACAAATTTCTCAAATGTGGACAACATAACATACCACCAAAGAAAAATCTTACAACTAAGAGCATGCATCAAATTAAACAATCTTACAACAACTAAGAGAAAGGATGACAAGGAAAAGGAAACCTTGGATTACAAAATTTTGTACAACCTTATGGTATCTAAGCAGCAATCTTGTTCACTCTGAAGGACTCCATAACCCGGCGAAGATCACTTTCTTCTTCCACAAACACATTTTCTGGTGTTTGCAATCTCAACTCGTATAACTGACTGTTTTCAACTCCTAGGACAGAAAGGTACCGTCTGTCCCATTCCATGCGAACTAATCGGTCTTTCGGCATAACAGCCAGCTCGTTGTTGTTTGCATATGATTTTATGTTTACCTAGAAAACACATTTTAAAAAAAACATGATAAATAAAGTGCTCAAATAATGCAGGCAAAGAACTTAAAGCAAACAATCAAAGTGAGAAATGCTTCTTTCAGAATTAGTTGGCATACACAGATCATATAATTTTTACCAAACCAAAGGAAGCCTAGAGTTCTTCAACCCCACCATTGAGGCAGATTATGGCTGATCTAATAAGTGCTGTAAAATGCATAGAAGAGACATTTACAAACATCACAATCAATCACCACCTTACCTCGACTTGATAATAAAGCTTCCCATCATCAGCAATTCTTGAAGATGTGGAAAGAATTTTTGATTCGCGCCTCACGCCAAGTCTTGTAGACATGAACTCTGTCAGGTACTGCTTAAGTACTTTCTTTCCGGCTTCTTGAGGCGGACCAAGATCTTCCACGCTCTTGTAGTTGGAGGATGAAGGAGAGGAAAACTCCACAGAGATATTTTCATCAAGAACATAAGGGTCTCTAAAGAATATGTCTGCTCCAGCACCTCGGACTTGGATCCAGTTTGAAGGGTACTTGAATGAATACCCATCAAAACTATCTATGTATTCCCTTAACCCAATAACAGATTGTTGAGCAAATGCAACACTCTGAAAACTGACTCCAGAGAAGATGTAAGATGACAAGATTAAGGCCATTGCATTCCTCCTAGGAACTGCAAATTCTTTAGTCTGATTATATATTAGCAATATGTAGTAAGTAGAAAAAATTATGTGGAATTTTCATTGCAAATTCACAAATGTGTGCCATAGAGGACAACTTTCTAGCATACCTTTGAAGAAAAATAAGCACAATCCTTATTTGATTCACCTGACAATTGCTCTGTGATGGGTGTTCTTGGTCTGCTAAGCAAACTCAGCTGCCAAAGTAAGTTCAAAGTCAAGTGCCTGAGACATAAGAAATGGAAAACTAGAACGAAAGGCAGAAGACACATAAGCAAAAGGAAAAAGGAAAGACAAAATTGTTGAAAATGGTAAGTACCTGAAGACCGTCTTTGACGAAAAGTCTTGACAAGAACACGCCAATGGATTGGATGCCACCCACTGTAAGACTCTTCTTTGCATTTGATGCTGTAACATGTAATGCTTCTTTTGGCTGTGATACCTTTCTCCTATACTGGAAATGGTATATTGATGTTAAGAACTACATTACTTGTAGCCAAGCTCTGAGAAGGATGTCTTCAAAGCTAATAGGGCTTAAAAGAATTGCCAAGTTATAAAATTATCATCGAAGAAAACAAGCCGTCCATTTATTAGGTAAATCAGTGCATTGAGATTCCCAACACTGTGGAACTTAGAACAGAAAGTAGAACAAAATTTGTGAAAGACAGACACAGAAAGCAGAACCTGGAGTTGAGTGTGGAGTCTGGTGCCACTGAAGTCAGAGAGAGAAGAACGGAGAGGAGAGAGAGAAGGTTGTCTCTGCTGCTGATGCTGCACTACCACCAACCTTGCCATGTTTCCCTATCCTCCTCCTCCTTTCCTTTTCTTGGATTTTGTTGCTTATATCCACAGCCTTATCATTCATAATCATACCATATCATTAACTAACTACTTTACCTGACACTGCCCAAAAATGCTAAAAGAACAGAAAAACACAGATGGAAAAGATGAATTTGAGGCCCAATACCAAGTCAGTCCAACAAAAATGGGCAATATCTCCAAACCCATTTGACAGAGGTTTTGGTTTTGAATGTTGGCCCAGAATTTTTAAAATGAGCCGATGACCATTATTATTAGCAAAAATCTATAGTGGTGCCCGATATTTATTTTATTATTTTTAATACAAGTTATATTAAAAAAAAGGAGAACAGAACCTATTTAAAACTTTAAATGCAAAAACAAATATTCTTAATTACTTAAGCTACAAATTCTTTCCGTGCTGTTGAGATTTGGGTTGTTCTCAAGCGCACATTGGCAGATGAAAACATTGAAAAGTAGTGGATACCAATCCATGGACACGTCACCAACACTATCCCTCACCTGCAAATCCAATATAATATAACTCCAAAGCCTTACGTCCACGAATTAAACGGCCATAACGAAAATTAGTAAATACCATGATAAAATAGAAAATAGCTATATTTTTGCATACAATTAAAATAAAAATCTTAACCAAGACTTGCCCAAGGCCCTAAGTACCGTATAACGTGGAGAAGCCGCCATTTTTTATGCTTTTGGAGGAAACATCAAACTTGCCTACATCTACATTTTCTATTTTTCTTTTAGTAAATTTTCTATTTTTCTTCTACTTATTTTCTGCCAAAGAAAAGCAAATCTACTTATAAATTGTCATAAATAGAGTTTCCAATATAATTTTCATGATAACTTTATTATTATTATTTTTTTCATTTATATGGAAAAATATCTAAAGAATTAATTTTCTTTGCCAAGCGAGCCCTTTTTCAACGGAGTCCCCAACGCGCCACCGCTTACGTATAAAAGCTAACTTCCCTATTTAATCTGAGCCAATCTCTCATCCAAAATTTTCAGACACCATTTCTTTTGCCACAATCTCTCTTCCTCTGATGAGCGGCTTCCCTCTCTGTAAGTTTGAAGAAAACCCCAACGCTGTTATCTATATCTCAATCTTCAAAGGAACAGGGTAGCTGTATATGCATATAGTTATAATATATCGTACGTCTTTTAAAGTTTTGGATTTGCTCATCAATCAGATTTCTTATTCTTTGTTATGAATTCCCTTAGTCTGCTTTGTCACTGGACAATGAAACCCACTTGTAGAATCCTAACTAGTTGTCGAAACTCGGCGCTTTTCGGGTTCCCACCTGCAAAATGCTACCATGGTTTAGCAAAGAATGGAAATTTGTCCAATTTTTGCGTCAATTTTGAGCAGATAAGCCAATTTCACACCAACCCTTTTCGTGTTTCGGCCTCTGGACACGTTTTCGATGATGCACTCAAAGCTTCTCAGGTTCCCAGTTGGAGTTTTGGCCAATCTGGGGTTATATCTAGGTCTTATAGTGTTGGCACAACTAGTAGGGGTGTTTCTGTGATTGCTAGGCTTGCGTCCAAGTTTCGAAACCTTTCGACGTCGATTGAGACTCGTGTGAATGAGAACAATTTTGAGAGGATATATGTTCAGGGTGGTATCAATGTCAAACCTGTGACAGTGGAAAGAATTGATAAGGATGAGAATGTTGTGAGAGAGGAAGAGTCGAGGATAGAAGTTAGTGATGAAAAACAGAATATAAGTAATCAGGAAGGTTTGGATGAAGCTAAGGTTGTGAATGCGCAGAGAGAGTATTCAGATATTGAGAAGGACGCATGGAAGCTATTGAGGGATTCGGTTGTGACGTATTGTGGGACTCCTGTGGGGACTGTTGCAGCAAATGATCCCGGTGACAAGCAAACATTGAATTATGATCAGGTCTTTATCCGTGATTTTGTTCCGTCAGCGCTTGCATTCTTGCTTAAGGGAGAAGGAGAGATAGTGAAGAACTTCCTTCTTCATACATTGCAATTGCAGGTAATCATTCACATCCACTTATCGAACTTCGTTCCTCTCAAGCATTGATTATACATGTTATCAGTTTTTTAATGAATGATTAACCCATATGAATAGAAAGTTTGGAACCTTATTTATCATTGGTTTATCAATTAACAAGTTGTCAAATATTCAAATTTCCTTTTTATTTCATTTAGACATTGCTAATTTTGGATTTCAAGGATTGACATCATGCATATTTTCTTTCCAAAACATATATTCCTTTGATTTTGGTGAAGCTTTACATTCTTCTGTGGTGATACGTATCAACTGCTATATATTTTAACAAAAATGGTTCTCCCTCAAGTTATTGATGTTATAGATAACTTCAGTAAATTTTTATGTGGACCACGCTCTTTGCTAGTGTACCTTGAATTAATTATTCAGGTTTCTTGAATTCCTAATTATATGTTGCTTTCATCTTAGAGTTGGGAGAAAACTGTTGATTGCTATAGCCCAGGGCAGGGATTGATGCCTGCAAGTTTTAAAGTTAGAACTGTGCCTCTCGATGGGAATAAATACGAAGAAGTTTTAGATCCCGATTTTGGTGAATCAGCTATTGGCCGGGTTGCACCTGTGGATTCTGGTAAGTATATCAGAACTTTATTGGTTGTGCCAATGAAAAATGTGATTCTTTTATAGGATGCTGCACACAGTCTGCTGCTGTTGCCATCCTGGTGTTATTGGGTGCTCATCCTGTGCATCTTGTAGATTTTCTTGGAAGGAATTCATTTTTAAAGAATTTCCTCTGTTGTAGTATCTAATGACTAATGGTTTGTTATTTGGGTAACTTCTCTGGCAGGATTATGGTGGATTATTCTGTTGAGGGCTTATGGAAAGATAACTGGTGACTATGCATTACAGGAAAGGGTGGATGTTCAAACAGGCTTGAAAATGATCCTGAACCTGTGCTTAACTGATGGGTTTGATATGTTTCCTTCTCTTTTAGTCACAGATGGCTCCTGCATGATAGACCGACGTATGGGTATCCATGGTCATCCCCTTGAGATCCAAGTGAGTTGAAAAGCTCTCTTGCATAGTTCTTGAGGGTGCTTATTAATGTTAAAGTATTCATCAATTTATGTTCTTTCTGTAGTCTACAATAAGAGGGCTACTTTGTTTGAATGTCACACTTAGAGCCCTTTTAGAGATTGTAAAAAAGGACGTGGAACAGGTTATAGGTCCAAATTAACGATGTTGGTGGTTTCCTTGTTGAACATAAATACTGAAAATTGTTTAAACTATGCTTCCTGTTCACGTCTTTCTGTTTTTTAAGAATCTTGGGCTGCGTCCTGTTCATGTCCGTTTGTATGATACCATGCCAGTTTTTATATGGTCATTCCATCCTTATGACAGCCATGTGTTATCGGTTTTAGTGCAGCATATTCAAGTTAAATTATGTATCGCATTGGGCTAATATCATTTGTGCCAAATATGATTCTTCAGGCCTTATTTTACTCAGCTCTTCGGTGCTCCCGTGAGATGCTTGCTCTAAATGATGGATCCAACATTTTGGTAAGGGCAATCAACAACAGACTCAGCGCGTTGTCATTCCACATCAGAGAATATTACTGGGTGGATATGAAAAAGATAAATGAGATATATCGATATAAGACAGAAGAGTACTCTACAGAGGCCACCAACAAGTTCAATATCTACCCTGAACAAATTCCTTTGTGGTTAATGGACTGGATTCCAGAGGAAGGCGGGTATTTTATTGGCAATCTACAACCAGCTCACATGGACTTTAGGTTTTTCACTCTTGGAAATCTTTGGTCCATTGTTTCATCTTTGGGTACTCCAAAGCAAAATGACTCTGTACTGAATTTGATAGAAGCCAAATGGGATGATCTTGTGGGGCATATGCCACTTAAGATATGCTATCCTGCCTTGGAATTTGAAGAGTGGCGTATAATAACTGGCAGTGACCCGAAGAATACGTGAGTTGCCTGCACATTTTTTGCTAATTGTCTTGTTGTACCGTCAAATTTGTTCATGATCACTGAAATATGTTTGTCTTGACTCCTACAGCCCTTGGTCATATCATAATAGTGGATCTTGGCCGACACTCCTGTGGCAGGTAAGCCTTGCCTGGCTAGATAAATACTTTGAGGAATTCTCATTTTTGTGGAATTGGATGTCATGATACAACCATTGTATATTATGGGATTGGAAACTTTCAGAATTTATGTAGTTTAGGTTCAGTGAAGAAGTTAGGCAGGGAAGGTAGCAGAGACTTAAAAATGTGATCTATGGTCATGTTCAGCATACCTCCCTTCTTCTTTAAGTATGTATTCAAATTTAGCTGTTCCCTCTCAAATTCTTTAGCTATCCTATTTCAGTTCACATTGGCGTGCCTCAAGATGGGCAGAATTGATCTAGCTCAAAAGGCAGCTGATTTGGCTGAGAAGAGGCTTCGATCAGACCGCTGGCCTGAATACTACGATACCAGAACGGGGAAGTTTATCGGAAAGCAATCGCGACTGTACCAAACATGGACTATTGCTGGGTACCTCACAACTAAAATGCTGTTGGAGAATCCGGAGAAGGCGGCCTTGTTATTCTGGGACGAAGATTATGAACTTCTTGAGATCTGTGTTTGTGCACTTAGCAAGAGCGGCCGCAAAAAATGCTCCAGAGGCGCTGCTAAGTCTCAGATTCTCATATAATGAGACTCATTCTTTCAAGGGCAAATATTTGGCATTTGTACTGTACAGCAACAAGTTTAGGATAGGGTACTAAAAAGTGGATAGAGAACAGTCGTCGACTTCAAAGTGCATTATACAGTTTTCGTTTCTTATATTCTGATATTTGCATTTGTTTTGCCATCCGATTAATCAGTTGAGTTGATCGGAATGAGCAACTAAAATGACCAGGTATGGTGGGAATATTAAGGGTGCCGCAGGAAAGGTAATCTGTCATCTGTATGTACTTGTAACAATTACTACATGTTTACATTACTCCATGTATCTTTTAATGTACTTGACACCGAATAATGTATAATTGAATTATATTGTATTAACAGAGTAAGAGTATGATTTTGACTCTGTTTGGATGGAGGAAAATAACTCAGAAGTTGGCTAAAAGTCGGAAATTGAAGAGGAGAAATTGTTATTTCCATTGTTTGGTAACTTAAGCAAGAAACTTATTAAATGATGCGCATAAAAAATCGTAAAAATTGAAAAGTAAGATTCCCGAGTTTAATTTCCCTCAAAAGAGGCGTTATTTTGCAATTTTTATTGAGCAGTAATTCATTTTTCACTATAATTTATGTCATTTACAAAATTCGACATACATAAATCCAAATGTTGAAAGTATTAAATGTCATAAATTCAAACAATGAAGATCTAAATTCCGTCATTTAAAAATTCTATATAATTTTCAATTCATTCATTCAAACAGAGGGACTTTCGGACTTATTTTGAAATTTCCTTAGAGAAAACCTGTATTTTTTATTTTTTAAAAATATATAATTATTACCAGGTTTGTGAATGGTTTGTTCACTTAGTTGAGGCTCATTAAATTGCCTTTTTCCACCTTTTTTTGTTTGTCATAGTTTGAAAGGGAGAGGGGAAGGTGTCATTGGGATTTGAACTTGAGACCATTAATGCAAATGCTCTTACCATTGAGCTATGGACCCATTGATCTTTTTTCACTAAGTACCGAGCATAAAATTTGCATTCGTAACAGTAAACCAGATAATGCAATATGATAGACTTAGAGAAAATGGACTGAAAGTTCCTTGAAAGTTGGGTTTAAAAACAGTCCTGGAAAGGTGCATATAAATTTAGACTAACGATAACACTATAAGAGCGGCTTCACCCAACTAAAGAAGCAAAGCTTACAAACCACTACTTAAACGGATAGCGGGGTAGAGCATCTAGTTGAGAAGCCCTCTTCTTCTGATATAGTCGTTAACAGACAGTGTCGAAGCATGCTTCTTCCCGTCGTCCCGCACTTGGCACCCAACTGTTGCTTCTATCTTTTGTTTCCTCGTCATGTATGCAATCTGAGCGCCCTGAGGTCCACCAAGCTTCTGAAGTGGAGCCAACGAGATTGGCAGGTCGAAATTGTGCAGCATATTTGACTCTGTCCCTTTGTCCACTGGAGCACTTGTATCAACCAACTTCCCTGCACCAGCTGCAGCTTCCAGCGCTGCCTCTGTTGCTTCCATGCCACTCTTTCCTGTTGCTGTTGCTTTGTCCTCGTTACTGGCTACACCTGCAGTTCCGACTGTTGCCTCAGCAGCTTCATCACCTCCTCCTCCAGGCCTTGCAACATAGTAATTTCTCGATCTAGTCCATCTTCTTGAGAATGGATCATAACCAGCCTCCCCAGCTTTCAGATTCATATTCACTCGTTTCAATCCTGAAGCATTTTTAAAATTCTCAACCCTGTTCTTCCTGTTCATCTCAGCTAATCTAAAGGCCTTGGTATCTTTCCCCTGGGTTTGCCTGGATGCTTCCAATTCCTGGAGCCTTGTCTTGATCTTCTCAACTTCCACCTCATCATCCTTACTTTCTGCAATTTCCAACTGCCTCCTCAATTTATCCTTCTCAACTGCAATATTTACTGGCCTTGATGAGGCATACTTTTTCTCCTGCAGCATTTGCTTCACAGTGGTTGCTGAGTAAACATATGTATTCGATTTTTGAAGCATCTCCCTCTTTTCTAATACCTCTTGTTTGCTTGGCATTCGGCCAGCAGTACGCTCTACTTCCTTAAACCACTGTTTAAACTCCTCCTCCTGGGGAGCAGAATCTGAGACCATAGCCATCTGCCACTTGGCAGCAGAACTTTCACTGCCCCAAACACAATTCAAATATTTATGTGTGACTTTACCCTCTAGCTTGTACTGCCGGTCAGGATTCATGGCATCCACATTCTGAACCATGCAAAGCCTGTAGACAGGACCACTTGATGATCTCCCAATTCCAACCCTAACAAAGCAACCCACAATTAACTCCTCAAAAAATGGTTCCATAAACCATTTTGCAAGTTTTGACCTTGGGATAGTAATTTCCTTTATCTCCTGAAATGTTGGTGGCTCTGACACGTCATCATCGCTGTCAAGCAATTCACCATCTGCACTTGATGCTTCATCTTCACTGTGTAACCCACTTGCATTCTCAATTTGACTGGAGTTACTCAGACTCCACTTGCTCTTGATCGGTGAAGTACCCTGGCTACCTTCACTTGCTCTTAATGCGTCCCTCAACTTATGGTGAGCCTTTGAGTCTTGTTGCTTCAGACGTTTTGCTCGTAATTGATTCAATGCATCGTCCATAGCAGCTGACTTGTCAGCAGTCCTAGCTGATGAGCGTACACCGCGAGACAATGGAAGAGGAGAAGTCTCTTTCCTTGATTGGGTAGATCTTGCATTGCCTCTCTTTGATCTCAATTTCTCCATAAAATCCTTACCATCTTTCTTTTCTGCTCGATCTGTCAAAATCATCTCTCTTTCAAGTTCACTCAACTCTGCCAGCCATTTTCGGTCAGCTTCATTCTTGTATAGATCAGGGCCAACATCAGAGTCATCACTGTTTGCACCCTCATGGTCAGAACCATCGCCATAATCGCTTTCTTCATCACTGCTCCTTTCATGTTCAAGCCTCTTCTTCAGAGGAACTCGAGAGGGCTTCCTGCTTGCATAACTACGATCATAATCAGAGTCTTCATCCCTGGAGTCACTTCCGTCATCAGAATAGGAACCTCCACGTTGCTTCCTAGGTGGAAGTCGCTGCCGTTTTTTCCCAGCTGAATTGGTTCTTCCTGCTGCCTCAAGGAGCAAATTTTCTAAGTCTGCCATGTCTGGCTGTCTGCCTCTCTGCTACAATAATGCCTCCCTTTACTGGTTGTAATGTACATAAGACAAAGTTCAACCACAAGAGGAAAGATTAATATATATTTAGGAGATGTTTCACTAATAGTTACCATAAGCGTATCAAAATAAGCCATACACAATAATCATATTTGAGTTACAAGCAATGATGGTAATCTACGCCAATATAGGAAAGCCAACTTATCACAAAATCAGAGTGACACACAGAATCTAAAAGTATATGATAGAAATGCAACTCAAGTTGACACCAGACTGAGTCAAGATATTCAGTAAGATTCTCATGCATATAAAGATGATACCCTGATTCTTTTATTTAAGAGATGGTCTTAACAATGCCGTTACACAAACCCGCAACTTTTATAACAGATCTTATAATTCCATTATCTTGCAATTTAAGAATAGATCTTAACAACTTAAGAATTGATAATCCATATGCACGAAGCAAATGCGCACGCGCGTGCGTGCGAGTGCGGCAGAGAGAGATAGAGAGTAGGTTAAAATGCTACCGTTTTCTCACCACATGTTAGTTAGAACTATAACCTTTATGAGGCTAAATTTATTTTTGGAGAAGAACAATATCCAGATTATTGAATTCACTCTTCTCTCATAAATTATTAACAAAATCAGCTCGGGAGATATATCACAAGCGAATGAACAAGAACCCTAACTCATTTAACTGATAAAGAAAGTGACAAACAAAGCAAACAGGTTCTAGTTTATGATACTTCCAGACTGATTCACTTTCCACATAATTTACTGTTTCCGGGGATTCCACATGCTAATGTAAAGTCAAGGCTCTCCAAAGTACTAGCCAAAATTCCACCTCACGTTCTAGCACAAAAAACTTGCAAAATTCACCTACTATAATATTACAAAGAAAATATCAAAAAGGTGAAAATAAATGCAACAATTATAATTGCATGGATGTAAGAATAAAGTACATAAAAAAAGTTGCAACCTTTATACCTAGGACAAGAAATTACAACTACTGAAGGGAGACAAAAAAATAAAACAGAGAATCCATACTAGTAACCAGAAAAGCCCAAAGTCTCTAAGTTCTGCCCCAAACCATAAAATAAAAAGAGAAATAATATGCTGTGTTAAAGTAAAACACCTACAGTTGCTCAAGTAGACAAGAACTCAAAGAAACAGTGACAAGTATTCTAGCACAGTGCAAGAGTTAACAGACAACCAACCAAACAACATTTTCGAAAATAAAAAATAATAATTAAAAAAAACACATAAACCCATGTTTGGCTGCTGAGGAAATTTGAGGGAACGAGAAAGATGCTACCTTTATGATCAGGGAGTAATGAGAGCAATTTTCCTAAGAAACCAGAAGAATTTGGTTCAGTAGGAACATGCCTGGGATGTTTGGTGGCCGAGAAAGTGCGGGAAAGTAGTCAGAAAAGTGATATTTTCAAGGTTTCGTGAGAGACCCTCGTATGCTATATGTGTGTACACTCGGTGGCAGCAATAGTCGACGAGTGTGCCTTATATAGAGGAGGTTGGTTGATATCTAACTAGGAATAGTAGAAAAGAATCCGCCAATTTAAAAAAGGAAAAACAGCCTAATTTCCAACATAAAATAATATTAAAATATGAATAATTTAAGGGCCGCGTGGCCAACACAAGGCTACTTTGACAAAACTTTTGGGCCTTTAGCCCATCTCAAAGGATTTTGTGTAATCGGTATGTCCTGGAATATGAACCCACTGATATTTATTTTTATTTATTTTTAATTTTTTTTATAGAATAGAATCTATTGATTTAAGAGTATTTTAAAAAAATTATTTTGCAACGATAATTTGAATTACTTTAAATTAATTTAATTTACAAACTCAAGTTTGGGTGTAATGGAACGGGCTCACTGTCTTATCCAACTCGCCTAATCCACGTCTACAAGAGTCTCTCAGTTCAATAGATGAACCAAATTGCATACTTTGGAACACCATTAATAGGAGTTTAAAGACTTTGTGCGGCACAAATGAGCACACAAAATTCACTATCCAGAACTCATTTCCATATCATGCCACCCATAATCAGAAACTCACTTCAGTGGGCCCGGAACTTTACCACCCATTCAAACCCATCAATTTTACCAAAAAGACCCAATATTTTAGCTACAAATTTAATTAAATCATGTTTTGAAAGGGGATTAATCAAAGAAGCACGTAAGCTGTTCGATGAAATGCCGGAGAGAGACGTGGTTGCATGGACTGCTATTATTGCTGGGTACACGTCTTGCAGTCACCACAGCCATGCATGGGCTCTGTTCTGTGAGATGGTGAGGAATGAAATGGAGCCAAATGCTTTTACTTTTTCTAGTGTGCTGAAGGCTTGTAAAGGCATGAAAGCTCTTTCGTGTGGTGCATTGGTTCATGGGGGGGCTATCAAGCAAGGCATGCAGGGATCCATTTATGTGGAAAATGCACTCATGGACATGTATGCTACTTGTTGTGCTAGCATGGACGACGCATGCATGGTCTTTAATGATATTCATGAAAAAAATGATGTGTCATGGACTACTTTGATCACTGGCTTCACTCACAGAGGTAATGGCTATAGCGGGCTTCAAGTTTTCCGCCAAATGTTGCTGGTACGTGGCTGATTCATCCTTACACATTTCCTTAAACGAATTGGTTTTTCGAAGAATTCTATAGGTAATATGTAAATATCTTGTTACAGCATATGTAGAATTCAGTCTTCGGATCAGTGTACATAACTTTATGCAATGTACGTGAAATATTTGAATGTGTTGGCAAAACAGGAGGGAGCAGAACTGAACCCATTTAGCTTTTCAATTGCAATTAGAGCGTGTGCTTCAATCGGGTCGCATACTTTTGGCAAGCAAATACATTCAGCAGTGATTAAACACGGATTTGAGTCCAATCTTCCTGTCATGAATTCGATACTGGACATGTATTGCAGGTTTGGTTGTTTATCAGAGGCAAATCAGTACTTCCATGAAATGCCTCAAAGAGATTTGATCACATGGAACACCTTAATTTCCGGATATGAAAGATTTGATTCTAAAGAGTCCCTACTTATATTTTCGCATATGGATACAGAAGGGTTTAGTCCAAATAGCTTCACATTTTGCAGCGTCATATCAGCATGTGCTAACTTAGCAGTTTTAAACTATGGTGAACAAGTTCATGGCAGAATTATTCGGGGAGGCCTTAATAAGAATTTGGCATTGGCTAATGCCCTTGTTGACATGTATGCCAAGTGTGGAAGCATAACTGACGCACACAAAATTTTCAGTCAAATGTCTCATAGAAATTTAGTCTCTTGGACTTCCATGATGATCGGATATGGGGCTCATGGATATGGAAAAGAGGCTGTTGAATTATTTGATGAGATGGTAAAATCAGGTATAAGACCTGATCAAATAGTGTTCATGGCAGTTCTGAGTGCTTGCAGTCACGCCGGACTCGTTGATGAAGGCTTGAGGTATTTCAAATCTATGATAAATGATTATAAAATTACTCCAGATCAGGACATTTATGGGTGTGTGGTGGATTTGCTAGGCCGTGCTGGGCGAGTTGAGGAGGCTTATGAATTAATCGAGAGTATGCCATTTAAGCCGGATGAGTCTGTTTGGGGTGCACTTCTTGGAGCTTGTAAAGAACATGAGCTTCCACATCTAGGCAAAGTGGCTGCTCGGAGGATGTTAGATTTGAGGCCAAATATGGTGGGCACATATGTGATGTTGTCAAATATTTATGCAGCTGAAGGTGAATGGGGGGAATTTGCGAATACAAGGAAGTTGATGAGAGGTATGGAGAATAAGAAAGAGGCGGGAAGGAGTTGGATTGAGGTAAGAAACCAGGTTTATAGTTTTGTTGTAGGAGATAAGGTGGGTTCTCATATAAAGTTGGTATATGGAGTTTTGGAAGTTATGATTTTGCATATGAAAGAGGCAGAGCACATAAATGATTTAAATTGCTCTATGCATGACCTAGTTGATGGAACTTGAACAGAAGCCGAAACACCTTACTGACAAAAACAGAATGTCCTCAGATTTTTGTAAACGAATATGATACTGGGCAGCCTGGTAAAGAGGATTAGTTTTTTTATTTTATTATAAGCCAACATGTACAAAACGATCTTGGGAAAAATCCTGCTTTCCAGAGAATCAAGAGTTCTTTGTTAACAGCTCTCCAAACCTGCAATATTATTCGAAAAGAATTGAATTAACATGCAGCCATAAATATGAAACAACAAAGAAACGGCTAAACAACATCGAATTTAATGAATTGCATTGTCATCTCACTGTACCTTATGAAGTTCTCTCCCGTATCAAATTCTAAATTCTAACAAAACAGCATCCAAGCTCACTGGAGTAAGAGATTCCTTAAAATCAATGCTCACAAGTTTCTTATTGTAATTGTTGCTCACATCATTATATGGTGGGATGCTATTACAGAGAGTGTCTTCAGATTTAGAACCAGTGACCATGAAAAAGAAAGAAACATGAGACCTTTTGTACAGTTCAGATCATTCCATTAGATGTCCACCACTGGTTTCTCGAACTCTGAATTCATCCCTCTATCCAACATAATAAACTTCAATGCCTTCCTTCACCTTGCAGAGGTAGTAGTAACTGCATTGATCTTCAACCCCATGATCTATTTGGTGTGGTCAGTGCACGTAGCTTGATTGCAAAAGCATCATGTTGGTGCCACACCCTGCCTTTCCAGTTCTTGGTAGAACCGGAGAAGTTCTAAAGCAATAAACCAACATTAACTAGGTGAATAATGTTCTTACCAACTTGGTTATGTAATACTAGTCTGCTACCAATAATCCTTGCAAGAACAAGATCCTTGCTTAAAGTGGTGAAACCGGTGCCGATCCCTCAGCACAATGTCTCGATTGAAAGCTTTCGAGATGAACTTTGCTGCCATGTGACAATCATTGCATATTCGCAAATTCTTTATTATTCTTATTGGTGTTGGCGGACTTGTACAGATAAGCCCAAAGGCAATAGCGAGTTTCTCACTATGTCTGAAAAGAGCAGTTTCCTTCTCTTCTTCATCAATGTCAAATGAAACCTCATTCGTATCTGGTGCATAACCTTCCATCTTCAGTTTCTTAGCCATTTCATCTAGCTTCTTCTCAATCTCCTCTATTTGAGGGTGTTTGTTATCTCCTGCTAAAAACTCATGAACTATTCCATTTGCTTCAATCATGCTACAACCTGGCATCTTTACCACCCCATGTTGCACCATTATTTCCCTAATCTCATGAACATCATCCCAGTTACCTTTTGAAGCGTATATATTCGACAACAATACATGGAACCCATCATGGTCAGGATCAAGCTCAATGAGCTTTCTTCCTATCCTCTCTCCCATATCGTGGTCCCCGTGTTTCTTACAGGCCCCTAGTAAGGCACCCCAAGTAGCAACATCTGGTGTCATTGGCATACTCTCAATGAGTTCTTCTGCCTCCTTGAGCATACCAGCACGCCCCAGAAGATCAACCATGCAACCGTAATGCTTAACGTTGGGTTCTATCTTGTGTTCCTGGACAATGGAATCAAAATGGCGGCGCCCCTCATCGACTAAGCCCATGTGTCGACAAGCCCCGAGAACTCCAATAAAGGTTATCTCATTAGGTGCCACGCCACATTTTTTCATCTCTGAAAACATTTCAAGTGACTTCTCCACCAACCCGTTCATTGCCAACCCAAGAATAAGAGCATTCCAAGTAGAAACTCCCTTTTCTGCAGTCCCCTGGAAAACCTCCAATGCGTTTTCCACACACCCACATTTCATGTACATGTTTATAAGGGTTGTTCCCAAAAATACATTAATCTTAAGGCCATTTTTCCTTATATAAGCATGAATCCATTGGCCGAGATCAAGGGCAGCCAAATGAGTGCAAGCCGAGACAACACTCACCAAAGTGGTCTCATCAGGCCTGATTCCACGAAGCTGCATCTCCTGAAACAATGCCAAAGTTTCTGAGAAGCGGTCATGTTGAGCATAACCTGATATCATTGCACTCCACGACACGATATCCTTCTTGGGCATGGAATCAAATAATGTCCTAGCCTTTTCAACTAAACCACATTTCAAGTACCCTGATATCATCGAGTTCCAGGATATCTGATCCAAGTGGTAGGCTGCATTGAACAGTTTTTGGGCAGCCATAATTTCCCCACAACTTGAATACATGTGAATAAAGGCATTTTGAAGATTAACATAAGCTTCAATTCCAATTTTCACAACTAGCCCATGGATCAATTTCCCTGTATGGACAATTGATAAGCGTGCACATGCAGAAAGAACAGTGACCACCACAACCTCATCCACCATAACTCCATTAGCAACCATTCTCAGAAACAGAGCTAAAGCCTCCTCATACATCTCATTTTGCTCATAACAAGAAATCAATGCGCTCCAGGAAACCATATCTTTCTCGGGCAGTTCATTAAACAATCGACAAGCCTCAGTTACACAACCTGTCCTACCAAACAACACAATCATAGAATTCGAAGCAATTGTGTTCCTCTCAGGCATCCGATCATATATAAGCTTTGCCTTCTCCGCATCCCCAGCCCTAACATACCCTGCCAAAATCGAATTCCAAGACACTGGATTTAAAACAGGAATTTCATCAAACAAGTTCCGGGCATCACTCATATTCTCACAAACAGCATAGATATTGATCAATGTGTTCTGAACATAAACATCTGAATCAAAACCGGTCTTCAAAATGTGATTATGTATCTGTCTTCCTTCAAACTCTGATACCCGGATAGCGCACGCTTGAACCAAAAGTGGGTAAGTGTAATTATCAGGCTCCGCATTCTTATCCACCATCAGTTTGTATAAATTTAAAGCCTTTTGAGGGCAGTTTCTTTGTATATAAGCTCTCATCATAGTGTTCCAAATGAACCCATTTGCGTCCTCAATCAGATTGAAAATTCTCAGGGACAAATCAATGTGAATGAAGGAAGAGTCGGTGGAGAACTTGAGAATTCTACTTGCAGCATATGTGTCCCTGATGAAGCCAGTGAGGATCATCTGAGAGAGTATGGGATTGAATTGCTTGAGATTTTGGCATTTGGGCAAATGGGTCTCTAAAATTGACAAATTTATGGTTGTTTTGGACATGGGTTTGTGATTCAAAGTGGATTTTGCAGCTAAAGTCAGAGGCTTTAATTTAGCCAAACTCATTAAGATGGAGAGAAAGCTAAAAGGTTTGAACTTTGTTGAAAAACCCAAGTGGCAGTTCTTGGTAAATGCCTAAATGGTCTCCTTCTCTTCAATCTCGTCATGTTTGTTCCCTAAAGTCCCGCCATGTTTGTCCAATAAACTATTGACACGTCGACATAATATATACTGCTCAAAGTACATAGTTGAAAGTGAAAGACCACAACTAAAACATTGACTGGCCTCAAACTTGCCAAGCACGAACCCAAAACCCCACAATGCCTCCGAGACGCAGAAACAAACCCAATCCAAACATCAACCGCCGATCGGCCGTCAAGAATTTGGAGCCTTCCTTGAAAGAAGAAGAAGAAGAAGAAGAAGAAGGAGAGGTAAGAAAAAATTTCAAACTTATCAGTTCTTATAGTTCGGTTTTTTCTTTTTTCGAAAGGTTTTTCTAGGCTTGTTTGGTTTGTAGGAAAATGGCCCAAAAAATGTTTCCTTTTATTTGTTAGAGATTGACCGAGGACCCAGACCCTTTTTTTTCCTTAATTTCCTGCAGCTTGAGTGAATATGATTTATTTAAATTTCTTACCGATCAATTTGTAAAAAGTAAAAATTAGATAAAGAAGGAAAGTGTATGCATGTAGGCTAAAAGATTGCAAGGGATTTCTTGCATTGGGATCACAATATCATACTTTGGGAAATAAGACAACTAGCACCCTTAAGATTTTGAGGTCCAGTCTCCTTCACTAGAAATCAAGCATCAGAGTTTCACATTAATAAAATGACCAATGATGATGCCTCACAAGGGCCAATGTTGACTAGAGGTTTTAAGATTTGAAACTCTTAACAAATTTATTTGGATGATATGAGTCTAAAGAGCATAGAAAATGATATTTTCTTTCCTTTGTGGTTTTTGTATACCCATTTTGGTCTGTCAGCATTTCTTCCTTTTTCTGGGCACATTCTTTTTCTTTTTATTGTTGGTCATTTTTATCTCATTTATCTTTAGTTCAAATTTGACAAGGTGAGATTTCTAAGTTGCAGAAAGTGTCAACTCATGAGATTTTTACCAAAGGAACGCCAGTTGAGGTTAGCAGTGACGAAGAGGGTTTTAATGGTGCTTGGTTTGCTGCAACTATTGTGGAAGCTGTGGGGGAGGACAAGTTCCTTATTGAATACCAGAGTTTGAGGACTGAAGATGATTCAGCATTTTTGAGAGAAGAGATTGATACGCTGCACATACGACCTTGTCCACCCGAAATTGTTGTTGATCATTTCAGTTTGCTTCAAGAGGTCGATGGATATTACAATGATGGTTGGTGGGTTGGTGTGATCTCAAAGGTTCTTAGGGGCTCAAGATACATAGTCTACTTCAGGGGCACCTATGAGGAAATTGAATTTCAGCACTCTGAGTTAAGGCTTCATCAGGATTGGATTGGTGGCAAATGGGTTATGGCTTCTCGGGTATGAACTTCTATCTATCTAACTTTCAGCCACTCTTATTGACATCAGGGTTCTACTTTGCCATGTTCAAGGTTTTTTTATATTGAAGTATTAAGCAAAGTTTTACCATTTTCCAACACATAAACTTGGAAAATGTTTTGACCAAAAAAAAAACTTGGAAAATGCTTGAGAACCTAAACCCTTTTACATGAGATGAGATGCAGAATAATGTAGAATCCATGTGGATCCTCCTCCTCATGTGAGTCAGTTAAAGAGTTAGGAAAAGAGCTGAGTTCTAACTTATGTAGCATCTTCCTAAAAACTTTTACCAGCATGCCAAATATGAATAAAGTGAACAAAAATGTAAATAAAATGGGAAGAACTACCAAATCCAAGGATATTTTCAAGAGCCTTGTCCAAGTCTCAAAAATTTGGTCCTATACTATTCAGTTTCGAAAGGAAAATGATATATACATTTAAAAGCTTGACTTCCATTGGTTCAAGCATCTTTCCATGTTCCGGGCTAAGTGATGTATGAAATCCCTGTTCCCATTCTGCTTCGCACATTGATCCTCATTTTTGGTAACTTAGGGCCCTTACCTAAAGATCAATAAATAGAAAGTTGGTGCAGAAAGTTGTTCATAAATAATCATCTGAAAAACGTTGTTCATAAATGAATAAGAGTTGAAAGTTGCAGTTCCACCTGCTTGCTGAAACCTACTCCATGTGTGCAGTTTCAGCGTCAAATGATGATGATAGTATGACTTTGAGCACCGTCAGATATTTCCTTATTTCTATATATTTGTTCTTGGAGCTTTAATTAGTTGTTGTCTGATTGTGTATTTTTGGCAGGCTTTGCATCTGTGATTACTGGTTCAAATGGAAAGGTTTCGTACGAGTTCTTGTTATGGTAGTGGAGGTCAAGTTACAAAACTAGCCCTTGTAATCAAGAAGCTATCTTGAACTTCTGAATTTGGTAGACTCTTTTGTGGCTAGTGTCAAGTGTTGGTTGCAACTTTCTTTTCATTATGATACTTGAATGCCCTTGAATTGATTGAACTTGAATGGCTTCTGCGATTTGGTACAAGGCATTGGATGGGGTGATTGTGTTTGTTCAAGGTTGGTTGAATGATCAGAATCTAATCCAAAGTTTTTGGTTTATGCCTCTCATGGCTTCTGGTTTTGGTCCAAAATCCAAAGTTTGCAAGAAATCTGCTTGAGAAGGCTTTCATTTTCATGGTTGTTAGCTATTAATTTAAATGTTAAAAAGATAATTGCTAACCATAAGGAATAAAAGATTGTCTTCTGCCCATCAAAATATAAGGGGAAAAAAAAACTCTAATTTTATTTCATTTTAAAGTAGCACTAGTAGAAGGACTGGAAAGCAACAGAACACAATCAGAATGACAAAAAGCAAGAACCAACAGACAAAGACAAAGCCTTTATATGAAAACACTTGCAGTCATCTTGACATTTTAAACCCTCTTCTTAGACTTCCACAGCTCCCTTGGCTTCCTTCACTTCCTTCTTGTCCTTGACATCCTTGTTAGCAGCTTCCTCATTCTCAAAAGCTGACACAGGGAAAGTCCTAAAAAGCCCAGAAGGAGTCTTGAAAGTGATTTTCCCAGTTGGAGGGTCATCAACGTAAATGTCACTGAGTGACACCCAAACCAAGAGCTCCTTGGTCTTGACCCCGGTGAGCTTCTTGATCTTGCCATTCTCAACATAGGCTGTGACTTCAGGGGCATAACTGACCAGCTTCCCAATCTTTTCAAACTTGTGGGTTGTGCTCTTCTTCTGCTTAAGCCACACAAACCCAGTCTCCTTCACATAACCACATTCCTCCATGTCTTTCAAGGGCAAGAGGCCATTGGGCAGGCTGATTTCTGTGAGCAATTTCTTTGACTTTTCTTGGCAGATTCCATCTCCATGGTACAACTCATCAGCCTTGCTCTTGATCTCTGCTGTCACAAGAGACATTTTGATCTTCTTGCTTCCTTGTCGAGTTTCTTTTACTTTGTAGAGCTTTCTTGGGTTTTAAAAAATGCTGAAGAAAGTGAGAATGTGAGGTTGGGAGTTTAAGTTGAAAGTGGTGGGGTTCATATAGGTGTGAAGCCAAAACTTTGCCCTTGTATATTCTCTAAATCTCCAACAAGCCATTCAAAAGTTGCCCTTCTATCTCCCAAAAAATTGCAAAATGTGCCATTTTGGTTAAGTATGATAGTTTCATAATGAATAAATTATTTGAAAAATGGATTATGAACTCAAGATGGAGGTAAACTTATGATGCTTGTCATCAATGATGATAATATTCATGTGCTAGATAAAGCCAAGCTAATTTATCACATAAATATGAGAAACACTTGTGTGAAATGAGAATAGTAGTGTTTTGATATTCCTGTCAATCATAACATGCAACGTTTGATAACTTTTTCATACGTGATCGATTGGAAATAGAGAAACAGTATTATTCGTTTCACATAAATTTTTCTGCAGAAGCATGGGCACTTTGTAATTTTGGTGTAGAGGAGGGGTATTGAATAACTATGATATTAAGCATGCATTCATGACACAGCTGGGGAGGAGTTATGGCGAAATTAATGGGGAAGAGGAGGGTTAAGGCGGCAACCAATGAGAATGCTCCACGTGGGATGTAGTTGGGAACGGTAACCTATTTATGGGGATTGAAATATAAGTGAACTGTTGGGAGAAGGAGAGAAGGAGAATGAAGGAAAGAAAATGACGCACTCTCTCACCTACATCTAATAAATTTTCAGTATATGTATTGATTTATATGGGGTCCCTTTATTACTTCAATTTAGCCCATCCAACAAATTTTAAAAGAGTCCATATGTAGACAAAATTAAACGAGTACGTTGAGTTTCAGATGTATGTTTACAACTCTTTCACCTGCAAAATTGGTTAGGGCATGACACGATAGTGCGTCTGCTTCATTGTATCTGAGTTATTCAATCTACTTTCATTTTACTTGTTGGAAAACTTATTCTACAACAAACATCTAGGTTGGCCGATTTCTTTATCTTTTTCTTAATGAGCAAGAATTTTTCTTTTTAAGTCTATTTATGTCGTGCTAAGTTTTCTTAATTTGTAAGATTTTGTTTTTCGAAGTTTTGGCATCATTCATAATAAATCCAAAGAAGATTGTTCAACTGAATTAACTAAAGAAAATTTTGGTTTCTCACGGGACTAATGTAGGATAAAAATGAAAATGATTTCGTATAAGCCAACTGCAAATCTTTGGAGGAAAATTGGGTCCACGAAAGGCGTTTGACAAAGGATTTTAAAATGTATTTTACTACTTGGTTGATATTTGAATAATCCAATCAATCACGATCACGTTGGATCCATGAACCCTATTATAAATTACATGAATTAGAAATCACACCAAGCTCATGTTATCATCATTCACGGATAGTTTGATAAGGTTAGCGCGATTGTGCCAGATTGAATATTTTTAATAAATTATAGAGTACATAAGTTAAAAGAGAAGTGTTAAAATCATCCATCGTTGTCGAACTTTTTGTAGGTGCAATGCTAAAACAATCGAAGCGCGTAGGAAAGATAAAGTTGTATATGCATTGATTATATATACTATATAGCACTCATAATCATCCTATAAATGCAACAACTTTAGCTTCAACCTATTCCATTAATGGTTAACCATGACCCCCCCCTAACTATGAACATCCAAACCAAACCATGTAAATGCACTTGAATTGAACAAGCCCACTGGTCAAAACCCTCCATGCATATATATATATATATATATGGCCCATAAATAATTTTTAGGTCTGGTATGGGACATAAATAATTTTTAGGTCTGCTAAGGGCCAGAACATTAAAGTAATTTTAATATTTACGAGTCATTCTATAGTAAAAGCCTTATATATGGCCTTTAAGTGAGGTTCTATTTCTCAACCGTTGGATTAAGCTAACCAATTTAATCTAACAATTATGAGGTAAGACCTCACCTAAGGACCATATATAAGACCATCACTATAGAATTCTTTATAACGATAAGAAAGAATGTGCTTAACTAATCCACATTGCTTTATCGTTTAGAGGAAAAACGTCCAATTTGCTTTCGGAGTACGAGTGGGGCATAGAAATAGATTAGATAGCTATTTGGAAATAATATACTTGCATTTAAAAGCAAAACTTGTTCTGTGGCCAAAATGATAATAGCAATAGAACAAAATGGGAACAATTATAAAGATTGAAAATTTGGATACACAAGAATTAAGTTTGCTAAAAGCCCACGTCAAGTATCTGCAGGAAAATGCCATGCCTTGAATAGGAACATTTAGCGAGCTCTTTGCTTTTGAATGACATGACTGGTCGAGCGAATTCCTTCTATCTGTATTATACGCTTATTTTACAAGGGCACATCAAATGGATGAAGCTCTCTCACTGTTGTGGCTCTGCATTATACTTACCATGGGGAAAGTTGTTTAGCAAGGATTCAATGTGTTTAACTTCTTTCGGCATCGACCCTGTCAGGACCTGGCATGCACAGAAATATCATGCTTGTTACGAATCTACAGCAGCTAGACAGAGAATGTGTGACGCTGCTTGGAGGACAATTGATATGAAAAGAGACAGAGTGGCCTTAGTCACTCATAATAGACAATGGATTAATATCTGCCTCCTAACTAAACCTTTTATGAAATCAAAATCCAATTCGTATGGCTATTCAAAGAGGCATTAATAAAACAGAAATTCACAAAACTAGGATCATCAAATGAGACCCGGGGAGGTTCAAGCAAACCTAAATTGTTAACACTAAACAAAAATCATATAAAATTTCTCATTAATGATATACCTCATAACCTGTCTCTGTAATGAGGACCTCATCCTCAATCCTTATTCCGATCCCTCGATACCTGCATCATATATCCCAAATACATCAATTTATGTATCAGAACACTTAAACCAAAAAGGTTGAAAGATATGGTAAGATGATTGATGTCCTATGCATGAGCATGAGGCGTTCAACAGAGTGAAAAGTTTCTCATTCAAACTCACCATTGGATAGCAGTAGAGCAAAAAAGTTAAAAGAAATATATGATGTTTGAAGTCAGCTTATAGCATTAAAACTTTTTTGTAGGGTGGACTTGTCAGTTGAACCTCTTTGAGATCAACTGCTTGCCCAAGGGCAATGGTACAGTGTACATGGGCCTGACTAGTAAGGAAACTGATTTATAGCATTTCAAAGTTGGTAAAAAAAACAATTATTTTGTCGACTGAGCTAAGCCCAAAAATACCTCTTAGGACCATTAGAAGACAATGGGATGTAGATTCCTGGTTCAATTGTTATCACCTGTGCACAAACAAAACAGTTTTGACAAAAACGAAAAATTAAGATTAGAGCGTACAATGAATCGCTCATGCAGTGCAAACATTTAGCCAGAGCTTGTGTACATACAATTGGATAAAGACACACTATGAAAAAAGACAATTTGAGGGATTCTGTGTGCAATATATGTACTTGCATTCTATCTCCTATATCCCTAAATATGCTATGAAGCACATCCCAGAGTTTGAAATAAGGGAGGCAACTTACAACGCCTGGCTTCAAAGGACGGTCATAACCAACGATAGAACAATCATGGACATCCATTCCTAGATAGTGACCTGGACAGTAGAAGAGAACAAATTTATCAGTTACAAAATATATTGGTGGCACATGTCATCTTGATTAACTAATACAAATAAGTGTTAACCCACATCCTAAAAACTTAAAATTTTGGGAACAGTGATAAACCAACAAATCTTATCGACCTCGTTTAAACAAAAACAAAAAACCCACAGAGAAGGTGGTCAATAACAAAATATCAACTTCGTAATACTTCTTGATTAGCCAATTCAAACTTCGACAAACTAAGACCATATCTTCATTCATGCCTATATCGGCAAAACAACAAATTAAAATTTTGTCTAGGAATGGACAGGGAAACCTATGGAAGTTGGGTTCAGCTGATGGTAGGAACTGCTTCTAGAATCCTTCAGAATTCCAATCTCGTTGAGTCCTTTGATAAGCATTTCAACCTATGCAAGAGAGAGTGATTAGGGTAAGATAAGGGTCTCATTGCTTATGAGAGGGTGCAGAGAAGATGAAATTGTCAAGTGAAATTAACAGAAACATAACAACGTGGACTCAAAAGATCATACTGAAAAGCTGTGTATTTCTCGAATGCTAGCACCAGGTTTGCAAAGCTCCACACAATCCTTGTTTGTTTGCAGAATAAGATCATAGAGCTCTTCCTGAAATGTAGATTCATGGATAAGTCTCGTTTATTAATATTATGCTCCAATGCACTAAGAGAATTACAAAATAAAAACAAAGTTGAAGAGTTCCAAAAAAATAAAATAAAATAAAAACCAACAAAATAAGCTAAAAGCTGTGTCAAGATTTGGCTCCTCCTGAGAAGACTCTTTGGCTGCAAAAATCTTTGATGTCATGTTAAAAAGCTTTGAGGCTAAAGCATATTTCTGTTAATAAGATTGCATGCCACTATGAAAATACAGTTGTAAGCTCTAAGCCTAAATGGAATAGAGATAAAGACAAAAGAAATACTAGCTTCTTCAGTAACAGAGGAATAAAAACGAAAGCAATCAATAGAATTTGTACAAGAAGCAGCAATGCCTTACTTGTGTTGAAGAAAAGCTGCCGTAGGGTGGCCAGGTGCGAGTAATATCACTGACATAACCATGAAGCTCGCAACCAACATCCATCAAGACAAGATCCCCATTTTTTATCTGAAAAAAATGTACATAAACATTTGTAAGCATAAATGAAGAATATTTATGTTCTCTTAGTCTATATTATGACACAAAAGGTAGATAGTGGATTTGATAATTAGCTCACTTTCTGATCATTCCGAGAATAATGTATTACACTAGCATTAGGCCCACCACCAACCACAGGATTGAATCTGGTAATGGAGGATGAAATTAGTAAATCCTTGCAAAACATGAAAACACAGGAAAAATCTCTCCAACAATACCATCACAAACCAAATTTCAATTACAATGTTTTCTGTTATTCCACCAGCATTTTCAAGTGTAAAATAGTATATATAAAGTGGATAAAATAATAAATTACATTTTCAGATCCGACCATCCAGGAAAGGAAAAATCTTACGCCATTCTCTGGGCTCCCTTCATTTTGCATTCATATTCAACCTTAGCTGATAGCCTACCCTCATAAGGATGTGTCTTTGAGTGAAACATTGTCTGCAGTAGAGCCTGTCCAAGACCAATATATGTCTACGATTAATACAAGTCAGGGAATAATCTATGATGAACATTCAGTATTAACCTTATTCAAAGATATAGAAATCCTATGAACTTGTACAGAAACTACAACATGATGGTGCAAATATAACTTTTAAAGAATGACACCAACACCCCAACACAGTTCCCATGTGAAGCCACATACATATAGATTCGTGCAATGAGATAAAGCATTGTAAGATATATGGGCTGATAAAATAGTTAGCAATAGTATAGATTTGGAAGTACTTGGCAAGCAATTGATGCGGACTCTCTCATTAACTTAAGCTCTGCAGGTGACTTTATCAACCGTAACTCATGGGTGAAAACTGAAACATCTTTCACTTTTCCAGAGGAAGCTGCTTTCTGAAAAGCATCCAATTCCATATATGTTGGTACAGCCGTCTGCACATTGTGGAACAACTCGGACGATCCCTTCATAATATCTGGCAGGATCTGCAGTCAGTAAAAGAAAAGCCAACGTATATATAATGATAGCATGCATAATTAAGGAAAGTAAGAATGTTTTTAAGCTATAACAAGGTTAGAGGGCAGTTTACGGGCATAACTACTAGTGATGCCACAACTGCCCAGCACTTAGAAGTTCAAATTATAAAAACTCAACTCAGGATGGAGCTGTTCAGGTTAAACAAGTTCTCACATTTTGGTATGACTATGACAATGTCACTTTAATTTGTATTACTGACACAATGTTCATTTTAAAATGAACATTGTAATGATATTGATTATGTAGAAATCTCTATGTGGTTGATTTTAAGCACTCTTACCGAACAGGGCATGGTTATTCTGACTAATAGATTGCACTCAAATAATTTGTTATACTTTCAAATCAGAACTGTTCTCCAAATTTCAAATTGTCAGACTCACCTGCTGTAATTTGCTCATTGGATATGCCCTATCAGCCTTGAATACTTCCAGTGCTACACTAACTCCCGCAATTTGCCCTTGCCAAATAACATCCTAACCAAAGAATGACCCGGAAAAAAAAAAAAAAATTGCTTATAAATTTATCTACAGCTTAATATTTGTAAGTTATGTAGTAGCCTGTACTGAACTATATACGCAGTCTAAACCTCTCTACAAGAATAATAGGAACATGATACATGCACATTTCAGAAGAATGAAATGATAAAAATTAAACATTCTTCCTTGAAGACCAATAAATGAAATAAAGATACAATTCAATGTTTGGTTATGTGCTCAAGTTATAGGTCCCAAATTGCTAGTGTATCTGAAACTGGTAGTCCATATGACCATATTAATAGAAATGTGAAGCTACAACAACTGGAACTATGCTAAATATTACAAAATATACTATAGAATTAAATATTATCACAGAAGTAGGGGCATACATGAGACGTTGCTTCTGGCATGAACATGCAAAAACCACATTCATGACCTAAAACTGCCACGCCACCAGGTTGTTGGCAGCCGGTAATATACAAGTAATCAGCATCTTGACGATATGTGTAAGGCACGACATCAGTCATCATCTTTACAGGGGCAGCTGCAAAAATGGCCAAACCCTTCTCTGGGAGCACCTCCAACAACTTATTTCTTCTCAATGTGTACTCCTCTGAAGTTATGCCGGGTGTAATTTCCCCTTCTTTCAGTAACTGCAAAAGCAAACAACAATTATAACGCAATAATCTTACATCAAACAAAGCATAAATCCATTTTTCTCTTTTCACTTTAAGCCACAGTGAACGCTAGCACGTGCACCCTGCTAGTTGTACAAATTTATCTATGCATCCAATATGCATTGATGTTAAAGCATCAGCAGCACCTGGGGATGTGACGCAGGAGATGGCTGTCCAATATCAACACTTTTCTTGATAGAATATGCACGGCGTCCAATTGCCTGTAAATCCAATTCATAAAATACCAAATTTAGAGCGTTTAAGCAACAACAACACAGAAATCTCAAGAAGAAAAAAAATACAAAAGCCGAAATTGAAAACAGAACCATATAGGTAATTTGAAAGACACCATTTTATCATCAAAATCCAACAACAATTTGGACTTCATTGTCATCATTTTCATAATTTGGACTCCTATGGACCATTTGAGAACTACCCACTTGATAATTCAGCTTGAAAAATCAAAGAAACAGATTAAGCATCAAGCAAACGTGCTCAAATAAGAAAACAAATTAAAAATAAAACACAACTATTTGAGACGCATGTCGAAAGTGGGAGGTAAGGTACCTGTCTGAGTGACGCTCTCTGCAGAAGTCTTCCTAAAACGATCTTCATTTTTGCTTTCGCCCAAATCTTTCACTCTACAATCTCTGAAGCTGGTAAAGTATTTGTTTGTTTGAAGATGGCAATTCTGGTACTTCATGTCAGACTTCTGTATAGGGTTTAAGACAGTCTCAATGGGGGTTTAGCCATATTCCAAATTACCAATACACCCTTGTTTCACAATTTTCTCTTATTGGGTAAACTTTGGGCGACTGCTCCTTTGGGCTTTCTTTTGTGTTCTTTACTACCCTATTTTCGGCCCCTTTTTTGTTCCTCTATAAGTGGGTTGGGCCAATTCATCAACTTAATATGTTTGTTTTCTTGTAGTTGCACTTGAGTTGGCCAAGCTAATGTGTCCGCTGTCTTGCACTCGAGTTAGATCCCACTTTCAATACTTTAGAATATTGAGGAAAAAAAAAATAAAGGGAAAAAATAAAATGAAAATTACTAGAAGAAAGGCCTTTAGGATCTGAGTAGGGTCAAACAAAGATTTGCCAATAAGAGGATGCTTTAATATAAAAAGAATCATAGTTTTATCTTAATTGTCAAAGTATCTATCAAAAATAATAATAAAAATTGCCAAAGTATAGCACTTTTAAATTAAATATGACTGTAGTGCATGCCTTGAGTTGGTAGTTAGTCATTCTTATTAGATTTAATTAAAGACCTAAGAAGTCATTAATTATCTTATGAGGTCAAGTCAAGCTCAATTTAAGTTTCCTTTTGCTTGACTGACTAGCTCAACTCCAAAATCAGATATTTTCAATTAAAATGGCAAAATAGTAAATAAAGAATGTCACAAATTAGCATACAAAAAAACTCTAATTCATTAAATCGAACTAATAACAGAAGTCCATACATCCTTGTTCCGTTCGTTAATGAAATCATATAAAGGGAACAAAAGAGAAAAAAAAAGCTACTAACCAAATTAAAAATAAAAAAATAAAAAAAGAGAAAACAAAATACATATTAATATTAAGTCGTATAGACAGGTACGTCAGCACATACACCACCATCACCGCAACGTGTCGCGTGATGGTTCGTCAAGTCAAGTGGATCTCACATGACCTTCCAGGACTCTAGAGTGGGAAAGCTCGAGAAGGAGTCAAAACCTAATCCCCCAGACGCAACGCCACCTGCCGATGCTACGTCATCACCAATACTCGTCTGCCCAAACGACTTTGGGCCAAGCCCAGTCAATGTCGAGTTGAGCCCAGCCCCCGTCATCGTCGTGGGCCCTACCAGCTGCTGCTGCTGCTGATTGTGATGCTCCAGGAGAAACGCCGAAGTATCAAGGGTCGGCATGCAGCAACCAATCCCGGGTAACCGGCTACCAGGTCTCTGAGGTTCCGGCTTCAGAATCGACGCCAAGGGGACTTGCTCGTTACCGAATCTAACGCCGGTCACCTGTTGCACCATCTGGCGGAAGTTGCTCGGGTCCGCCGTGATGAAAGTCGTCTGGGACCGTTTCGCCGCACGAGACTTGCGTTTCGAAACCTTGCCGCCACCAGCACCGGACACCGGAATCGCGTTTCGCTGCTGGCGTTTCGGCAGCGCTGGGCTCGTATCGGGATCCTCCGAGCCGGACAGCCCCGAAACAGTAGGGGTGGGCGCCGTGTCGGGTTGGAGGATGTTGTTAAGAAACGGCATGAACATATCGGAGGAAGAATCTAGCGATTCTGGGTTGTTGGAGAGAGACTTCTGGAGGGCCCTGGTGAGGGTTTTGGTGTCGCGCGAGAAGGTCTCGGAGATCCACGAGTCGGCGAACGTGTTGGTCCTGAAGGCCCAGGGCTCCATCATGCTCGCTACGTTCTCCGACGACGCCATCAAAACCGGGAAAAACAAAAACTCAGAGTCTAGCAAGATAGAAGCTTTCGTCTTCCCTTATCTAAACCGTGTTGGGTTATCGGGTTACTCGGTTATCGTAAAATCAAAGTTCAGATCATTTTCTGGTTTTCAAAATTGAAATGGGTTTTAAGGCGATGAAATGAGAAGAGTGAGTGGGTTGTTTGTTCTGGTAGATCCGTACAGTTATGAGTGTGGTGTTGACTGACTTGGAAGACCTTGAGGCTTGTATGTTAAGTAAGTAAACAGGGGAGCTTGGTGGTGGTCCAGATGAATGGTGAGGAGGAAGACGAAGGGTTCTAGATTATATAGGGCGGTGGATAAATAAAGGATGGAAGAAAACGCGTTGTTCGCGGGGACACGCGTCATCTTTCCGTACGCATTGTAAACATCTAAGTAAGCAGCTCCCTTGTAATTAAGTAATTAAGTGAGCTTGGCAGCTAATAACTCAACCATGGTTGTGGGGTTGACTGGTCAGTGGTGAGGTGGTGACTGCTGATTGGCTGAAAAACTTGGAGCTGTGAGGTGGAAGAGGGTAGGGAATCTATCTAGAGACTGGTTGGTTTTGTTAATTGCAATGTTTGACGGTGAAGCCGCGTCATGCTGATGGACTTAACGCGTAAGCACGCTTCCCGATATTTTGATTTTGATTTTTTTTCAAAGTTAATTATTTTGCTTTTTTATTTTTTAAATTGTTGCTTACTGTCAGTCAGTACTGGACACTGACCTTGACTTGTAACAAACAAATCCAAAATAAGATGCCTTCTCTTTTGTACTGTTTTACTGTTTTTGGTAAAAGGAAACCAAATTTATCACATCACAATAAGGCCAAGATAAGATAAAATTAAAAAATCCAATGGGCTCACAAGATCCAAACAGCAAACAACAGTACCAAAAAGGCCCAAATGAGTACACAGACGTGTATTAGGTCAATTGGCCGAAGATAATATGCCCGTTTGATCATCATACATTAGGGTACTTCACTTATGCTTAATGAAATGATAATGTGCCTAATATGAAGGTTAACATGAGGGGACATATATGACTAGGATAGTTAGAATATCATTTTGTCAAAAACAGAATGGCCCAAAAGTTAAAGAAAGCGGCCTAGAAAGTCCTTGACCTGATCAATGTAAGGAGGACGAGTGGGAATGATATGACCAGAGTCGTGTTCAATGGTAACAGAGCAACCGTCATCAAATAAGGAGGCAAGCTTCCTGCTTGCTTGATTTGCAATCTGCCTGTCTTTTCCATGGTCACTGCCAAATATGTGAAGCGAAGGGCATTTCAGCATCTGAATTTTCTCCTCCTCAACCTCCATTAACTTCATAATGCCAAACCCCGAGCACAAAATCACAAATCCAAACTCCATTTCCCCAGTTTGTAAAAGTCTCCTTCGGGTTTGTTGGGCACAAACTAATGCAGCTGCCATTGCTGCTCCCTGAGAAAATCCCAACAGTCCATCAAAGGGCCCCTCCTGAGCATACACAGTTTTGATGTATGCCAGTGATTCTTCAAACCCAGCTGTTTGCTGCTGGTACTGCAGAGGATCAAATGGACCATCTCCCATTTTCCACTCCCTGTCCGGGTTGTCGCTTTCACTCTCACTCTTTCCTCTGAAATCAGGTGCTACAAACCACGCAAACTTTTTCCTGCAATGCTCCGAGGGCGGTGGTGGAGGACTTTGTTGTAGTAGTGATGAAGGCGGTGATGTACAATTCTGATGCGACTCTGTGACAGTTGAGGGTTGGTATATGAATGGTAATTCATGAGGTGCATCCACAAACACGAGCTCAGCAATGTTTTTGAGTTTCTTGGCTAAGGATGCCGTTCTTCCTTTAAAACTTGAGGCATTCTGTCGAAACCCATGTAAGCACAAGATTCTGAGTTTTCTTGGAGGAGACCCAACGGCTGTGGACAACAGTTATTACAACATTAGGAACAAAACAATGAAAATGAGGAACGTCTAATACTTCAGGATCCAATTGCAAATGCAAGATGCGTCGGTACAAAGAGATTAAGATTACAGACCTTACCCTGTCTCCAAGGCAGCTGAGGCGAGGGCTTAGCATCTGAAGAGACAGTTTCACACTCAATTTGTTGTGGTATTGAACTTAATCTTCCATTTTCAGAGGAAGAAACCAACTCAACACCCTTGTGATGATTCTTGCAAAGCTCACAGACATATACAGAGCCCTTCCTCTGCTGAGACAAATTCAAAAATTCAGTAACAATGACACAAATACGTGAATCTAAAGAGAGTGCCACCAAAGGACAATGTACTCAGGGAGACTTACACACAAAGGATATACCATTTTAAATGCAGGATTTTTTATAAAACAAAAGCAAAAATCTTCTTGATCCACCCTAATATAATATAGGAACCCAAAGACTGGTGACCAAATTCGCAGCGAAGCTTGAACTAGCTCACTAACATAATGAGATTGCTTTTTAAAACAGTCAATCATTCAATTAGTAATGATAAAACTAAGTTAGAAAGCATACCTGGCAACTATTACAAACTAAGACAAGCATCCTACAATAACAGCAACGGAGGCGTGAAGAATAATCATCAAACAACACGCCACAGAGAAGACAGGTTCCCAAAATATTTGCATCTGAACTCCCAACTGAAATCCTACAGTCACAAAGAGAATAGGTATTCCAACTTTTTTATTTTGAATTTCTATCACCAAAATACTCAATGACATTGTTTAATTAGTATTAACCTTCATAAACAGATAGATATAGATAAAATTGACAAGCCAAACAGAAATAGGGCACAGGGTGTGGGTACAAATTCATGGGCTTTTCTTCACATGCATCTATTTGGCAATCCAAATCGGAGAATAAAAAAGTATACCAACTATGACCACAAGAGGCATTCAGCACCTAAAGAATCATACCGGTGATCAAAAACAAAGTTCTTTCCTCTGAAAAACCCACCATCTGGAAACTGTTCCAAATAACGCTGTATTCCACCAAATAACTGCAAATAAATTCATACAGCATGAGAGGTCGTCACGTTCATCATCAAGAAGCATGAATCTTACTCTATAAAAACAAAAGGCTTCTTCTTTACAAGAGCGCACCTGAAATACGTTCTCATATCCAGAACCTTTTGATCTAATATAGGCTGATGCCATTTCGCACCTGATTCCTCCAGTACAATACCTGTAACAGCACCAAAATATGAAGTGAGCGGCGTATAAATTTAATGGATGTAGTTATGCCTAGAAAACTGACCGATTATGCAACAAGAAAAAAATAAAACTAGTTGCCTTGGAAGATTTTCTCTGAGAATCTAACAGCAGAAACTAATTTGCAAGTAAGATAAGATAGAGTGACAACTTATATTCAAAATATAACCACTCACATGAGAACATTTTTCCCTCGCAACTGATCAGAGTTATCATCAATCCATGAGGGCAGATCACTATACTGCCTAATGCCTGGATCCAAAGTTTCCACATCTGGTGTGTGGAACTTCCCAATTCTTGTCTCGTACAAATTCCTTGCATCCAACAGAACAAGTTTTCTGTCGCGCTCTGTGCTCTCTTTGTCTAGTTGTCCTGGAAAAACATACACCAATTATTGAATACCATTATACCTGTAAGTTTTCAATTTCCTCTTCACACGTCCAACAACCAGAACAGCCCATGAATAAAAAGGCAAAAATCAGACGGGAGTCACTAACCAGCTCTCTGTAGCATGGAATGAAACTCGTCTGCAGAGAGATGCTTTCCAGCATCTGAAAACTCTGGTGATTTTAGCAGAGGATTAGAGCTAAGGGTAACCAATTCCTGAGTTCATGATAAAAAGATGTAAATACATAGACATATATATAAATCAATAAAATGGTAATAAGCATAGTGATAATCTTTAATTCAAAACATCCACATCAAAAATAAATGCACACTTCAAATCAAAGCCAAATTCTTGAAAAAATAAAACAACCACCACCTTAACAGACAAGAAAATTTAACGGCAAGAAATCACCTTGACAATGCGAATTGAGAGAGAAGTGAACCCGCATTCTTCAGCAACCTTGTCATTCAATGGGCGACCACAAGCCGCCAGCTTGAAGTCGGTTCCTTGGAACAAACTATTCGACTCAACCGCAGCAATGTGCTTCTTCAGTGCAGACAACTTCCCCCCAACCTAAAACCAAGCCCAAACTATCAATTACAAAATGCCCAGAATAAAAAATCCACACGAAATGAGGCATATCAAAACAATTGTTAGTTTTTGCTTGAAATTATGAAAACCCATCTCATAAAACTGGGGAGCATTATGTTACAAATGAAACAGAACGTACGGTGACGTTGACGCCAAGCGGAGAGATTCGAACGCGGCCGAGGAGAGAGAGAGAGTTGCAGTTGGAGTGGTAGAAGGTGAAGAGCTCGTCGAGGTCTGGAATTTGGGTGTATTTGTAGTATAGAAGAACCCCATATTGGTCTTCTTCCTCGTCTTCTCTCTCTTCATGGTCTTTGTTGTTGATATTGGGTTCCATTGTTGAAAGCTCTCTTCTTCGGCAGGTCAGCTTGAACGTGAAGTAGCAAGTTTTTACTTCACACGGGAAGGAGCAGCAAACCCAAATTCAACCCGAAAAAGTTTGAGTTGGGCTGCCCCTGCCCGCTTCAACTTAACCCAAATTTAACCCGGGTTCGAATTTTACAATATATCTTTGATTAAATATCAAATAAAATAAAAAATATTTTAAGCTGTTATATATCTTACATTTGAATTTTCTCATCTTACATGAGAGATGATGAATATATCAAGATTATATTCTATAGGTGATGATAAGTTGTCCTTTTGTGAGATTTTGTTGCAAATGGAGCAGAGACCAGATCAATGCGGGCAACCCGAGCCAAACCCGAATGTTTCATCGGTTAACATAGAATTCAATAATTTTTCTTAACACAACTAATATCAATCAAAAGATTCTTAAAAAGTAAATTTAAAAAAAACAAAAACATGCTGAGAACAGAAGCCATTATTTTTGCTCCAATTCCAGGTAAAACACAAGGAGTGACAATTTTTTCCTATTAGAAGTATGGAAATGCAAAGTAATAATAGAAAACAGCCGCTTGCGCACATCTATCAAATTCCATAGACAAGCCTATGTGCCAACCAAAAAACCCTGGCCCTTGGCAGTGAGGGAAAATCAAAATGAGGTTTGGAAATTCATCAAAAGGAGGTAAAGAAACCTACACTGCTAGAAAAACGGAATCCTATCAAAATTTGAAACCACCAGGGGGAGGGTTGGGCTGGTTTGCTCCAAAAGTAAAATCATGCTGATTTCCATCCCCATTCTCCTGAATGTTCTGTCCTTCTTCTTCCTCGGCCCAATATCTCTCCAAGATCTTCACAGCCTTCTCATAAATTTCATTGTTATCATGTGTCTGCAGATTCTCAATCTTATCCAAACCTTCACATTCATCGACCAGTTGTGCATAAAGATTGATCCCGTCATTCATTCCCATTTCTTTGTCTGCCTCACCCACCTTCAGAATGTTCTCAAGACCTTCAAGGCACACAGTTATAATCCTTGGATCTGGGCAGATTAGAAGATCACAGAGCGGTTTAATACAACCTCTGGAAGCCAGGTGTCTGCAAGAACATTAATCATGCATGTAAAATATCGGAAGATATAGTATGAACACTATCACATAATCAATCTGGTAGAAGAAACTCAACTAAAGAACACAATTGAGTATTTTGTCTTTGCCTTTGTCCAAATATATACCAGAAGGTCATCACTATCAGTGTTTTTCAACATTAGAATGGCAGCCAATATATTGATTCCACTCAAAAGCTGATAAAGCTGAGTAGCACCATGTATTTCCATTTATTATCTGGCTGGGGAATGTTGCACAACCCAACTCTTTTCCCAACTTTCTTTCAACTCTCTCAATGAGGTAGGACCCCAAATATTGTGGAATCAATCCTGTGATAGAGTTGGAAGTAAAATTGGAAATAGAGTTAGGTTGTATAGCATCTTCCATGTGGGTGTATGTATTTATCTGTCCATGTATGCAAGTGGAAAAATGAAGGTGGAAAAACTAATCCAGTGGTAAAGGTAGAGCATACTGAATCTGTTCATGAGATCCTCCAGAAGTGGCATTTGAGATGGCCCACGCAGCCTCCTTTTTTATGTCAAATTCTGCATGTTGGAGAACTTGCACAAGCGGGAGGATTATATCGGCTTCAATCACAGCCTGTTAAATGGAATTTAATAGACAAAAAATGTAAGAACTGTATCAAGTAACATCCTCCCAGATCAAATTAATTGCGGGACAAGGCAAGAAACAAGATCAAGAAAACTTCCTACAAGCAAAAGGGATTAAGAAAACAAATTCCAATACATTTACAGAGACCATTCAAAACATCTATAGAAAATTTATAAGCATTTTCTTTGCCAAGTAATTATATAACTGGTAAGAAACAATATCAGTCAAAACAAAATAGAAGTGTTAATAAAAATAACTAATAAACAAAATCTCCCTTCCTTGTGACAACTAGGCTATGTAAGTGTGGGGCTCTTACCCAACAATCCCCCAACCGATCTACCACTAAATAAAAGAGTACAAATAAAACCATCCAGTTATATCACGCAGTCATCCTACTTGTAGAGATGGTTATGAAACACCAGACACCCACCCTGAACATGAAAACGTAGTACAGTGGATTTAGTGGGTGCCATGCATTAACAAAATGCATGAGATAAGAAAAACTGATAGGTGCAAAATTTACTTATGTTGCGCTACGATTGGTACTTTGGTACCTTTAGAAGAAAATATTTGAATTTGACTTCTTAGTCCATACTGTCTAACAAGAGAAGTAGTGATTTTTATATTTAATAAAATCCACACTTTAAATACACTTATTTGGAACATGATGGACTTCAAATGCTCAAGAAATATATGTTCTTATAAATGCTTTTCTCAATTCATGACAAGTGAGTATCACAACTTTCTTTTCTTGTTTTTCTTTTAACATTTGATGCAAACAATTTAAACTAAGTAGTCGAATTTAAATCCAGAAATCCAAACGCAATTTAACGGAATTTATACCTGTATTTGAATTTTATTCCCGGCTGTGATATTTGAAATTGTCCAACAAGCTTCTTTCTTGATGCTCTTTTTGTGATTTTGTGTGAGAAGTTGATGGAGGTGAGGGAGCACTTGGTTATCAATAACAAACTGGAACATATACAGAGGTCACTTTGTTGCTATACATAGCAATGAAAATCAAGGCATTATAAAAAATAAAAACAAAAACATAGAACTGCTGTCCTGCAGGAAGAGCAGATTCGGATGACATTGGGCTCTAAAGGGTAAATACAAATTAGTGTTAATACCTGAGTCTGGGAATCATCACCAGTAACAATGTTTCCCACTGTCCGAAGAGCAGGTATAAGAACCGTAGGTGATGGATGACTGGCATAAACAAATCGTAGTGAATAAAAAATCACTCAAGGTGAGTATCCTAAACAACTATACTAAGATATTATGGACCAGTGAAGGCCACTGCCACATGTGAATAGCTTGTAGAGAGTATAGAAACTAACGTCAGAAGCTCCATAAGTCGCTGGCAGACGCCCGCTTCAATCACAGCCTGAATTTTGTCATTTGGACCATCTGAGAGATATGATAGGGCCCAGCAAGCGTCTGTCAAGACTTCTTCATCATTTAAGTAAATAAGTTGTCGAAGAATTGGTAAGGCAGGCTTCACCTGAAACAAAACACATGCAGATAAGCAAGCAGAAAGGGTACTTATTACAGTCACGTAAGGCATCAACCAAAATTAAATTAGGAAGGGATGCCAACTGACATTTAACATATATTATTAAGGTTTTAACCAGAAAAAATTCTCGAAATCCCCACGAACCTGATCAAATGGTGTTGCTGGCTTGCCACGACAAAAGTTGGATAAAGTCCATGTAGCATTCCTTAGCATGGATAACTTGGAATGTTCATTTAATTGAGCTAGCAATGGCATTAGTGCACCTTGTCCAAGAACAAGATCCCTGCAACTAGGAGAGTCACCAGCAACATTTCCTAGAGCCCACACTGCCTGTTAGAGAATCAAGAAAGCAAGGATTTTCATCCAGTACAATCAAACAAATGGAAATTTCTGGCAGTCAAAAGGGAGAGAAACTATAAGTTGTAGAACCAGTAAAACTTAGAACACAAAGAAGCATATATACCAAAATAATGAGCAGAATACTTTCTGAAACTTATTACTAACTTACATATCATATTGAAATTGGAAAGAATATCAAACATGCATAACTTAGAATCATTCAGAAAGTCCAAGTACTTTTTCCCCGTGTTCTGAAGTCAAATTTCTGAAACTTATTAATAACTTATATATCATATTGAAACTGGAAAGTCTTTCAGATATGCATCACTCGAAATATTTAGAAATTCCAAATCCAAAGGCAATGCTCTCAAGTTGATGAAAAGTGTGAAAGGTAGAGAGAGACAACCTGCTCTCTGACATCATCACTGCCAGAGCTAAGAAGCTGCACAAACATGGGGACCGCACCATGTTCAATAACAACTCGTGTATGATCTGATGTTCCAGATGCAACATTGGTCAAAGCCCATGCAGCTTCAAACTGCATATAAAGATGAAAGTCAACGTCAGTGTTTGATCACACCTTAAAGGATAATTTCATTTTAACAACAAACATCAAAAATATTCCGTACTTGCAATTGGGGCATATCATGTCTCCCAAGAAACTCCACAAACCGAGGGACCGCACCTGCTTTTATAACCTCGTCAATTGGAGGGCTGCGTTCTACACAAAAACGAAAAACCAAAAGTCAAGAACACCACACGAATATTTCACCAAAATAGGAATAGGAAATGAACTTCAAGTATTGGAGCTGCTCCCAAACCAATTGATAATAGCTTCCTAAACTGAGTGGTAGCCTCCAATTGCAAAGCAGGATCATCAGACCATACTCCTTGCACCATTGAGGGAATACTTTCCAACTGTTAAACAACACTAACATAAATTAATGACCAACCCTTTTAATATAAGATCAAATTGCAAGAAGAGGAACATAAAGAGTCAACTTTCTAAAGATCTCATGCATGAACATTCTTCTTTGCCCCCAGGACTTGAACAAAAAAGAAGCAAACTATACAACTTACTTCTTGAATAAAGAATCAAGCTATACAACTTACTTCTTGAATAAACAGAAAATTCTCCGTTGCCTTAAGCAAACTATCGATTCAACATCCCTTATAATCAATTTCTTACAAAACGGTAATTCTCATTTTTAAATCCGTTCCCTTTCCTTCACTTTCTCAGCAACCAAGCACATCCATACAAACTAATCCCACAACAATTCAAACCAAAAAATCAAACAAACCCCACAACCACAACGATTCAAAATCCCTAAGACACTAAGCTCAATAAAAAAAACAAACCACAAAGTATTACCAAGAAGATTTAAAAATAAAATAAAACGAAGTAGTACCCTCTTCTCGAAAACGACGGCGGTTTGGGTGCCATCAAGCAGTTGCTGCTGGGACGGAGGCAAGCCTTCCCTTCTCTTCTTGAGCAAATTGTCCTCGCGCTTGTTCTTCCTGATCTCCACCAAGTTGTCCTCCCTTCTCCTCCGAGCCTGGTCCGCATCCACTCCAGTCTTGTACGATTTCTTGCGCACCTCGGTACGTGTGCCCGGGCGCAGAGACATTGTCTTCTGATTTAGGTTTTGGTTCGCTTTCGGGTCTGTGAAATAGCGCTCGCAAAGTGTTCGATGAAATTACTAAAAAGAAAACAACAGCGAAGAAATTGATTGAGATTTCGGGGTGGGGGGAAATATAAAATAAGAAAAATAGGCGAGTCTGGGGTTTGGCCGGGATCGTATGTTCGTATATCTTACGACGCAAATACATTCTATCTTCAAATCTATAATATTCAATAACACGATCTACGGCTCACCTAAGATATGAGAACTTGTAATTTAAATTTGGAAAATCTCAGCCGCCCGTTCAATAGCGTATAGTCTACGACATCTAACAAATGAGAATGACATAATTAAATAATTTTCTTTTTTTCTGTTGGGATAGCTTTTCTCATTTCTTTACCAAACTTTAAAAATAAATAAATCTAACTCGTATCAAACAAATGAATTATTGGAGGAGATTGTCAACATATTACTTGTGTATCTGAAATAAGATAGTGAGTCATTTGAATTGAAGGGATAATGTGTACAATAATCAAGTAGTTGATGTAATTGGATTTTTTGAATTTCGTGATTGACAATTTCTTTTCCCTGAATGCTTGATTTTAGCTCAATTTCAAATTGTAACGTTATCGTTTGAAATTTTTCAAAAGTTAACCATATACTGAAAAATACTTCTAAATATTAAATATGATTTTATTTATTTGGCTAAAGTTAGGAAAGGAAAGGAGGAACTCACACATCGGTACCATCCAAGATTATTTCTAGGGATGGTCCTTAATTGATTATAACTACTAACACCCCACAAACATAACCCCTTCACGTAAAGTAAATTTAACCATACCATTTTAAAATCCTTGGGTCGTCCTTGACTATTTGGGAGCACGTATGTATGTGTAAATCCAACTAACACCCTATTAATATGGATTATGATTAGTTAAGAGCATCCACAATGATGTTTTTTATTTGTTTGCTAAAATTTAGCTAACAATATAAGAAAACTATTTTAGAAGCTCTCTAAAAAATTTCAACTCCAACCATACTCATTAATTTGGAGAGTCATAAATACTATCACTCTTTTTTGATTGGTCCATTTCTATTAAAAAATAAAAAATAAAATAGTTAGCATTAAATAAAGGTTTAAAATACTCATTAAATAAAGCAACATTAAATTATAGGGAGCCATTAGGAATCTTTTCTCTCTCATCAGATTTAAAAGCTCCTAGAGGACTTCATATTTTAGAATGTGGATAGGGAGTATGATTAAAGTTACATTTTTACGATTTCTCCATAAGAAAGTGGTTTATGGAGCCAATTGTGTATGCTCAATAGCTAAAATATCCTCTCACCCATGAATTGCATAATAAGAGTATTTAGGTCTGCACCGGTAGGAATCTTCCTTCCAATATCGGTTTTATCGGAAAAGAAAAAGTTCCATTTTCCAGACTTGCCACTTGCACGAGCCAATAGAAGAAAGCCATTATTTTCTAAAACTCTTCAAAACTTTTTGAATGTGATTGAATTCAATCTCGTTGTCGTTTTTTAATTTTCCCTCCAAACTATTTTTCAAATAATTGCATATTTTGTCTTATTAACAAGAATTTCCCAACTAGTGCTGCACATCTCTGATCCTAACCCCCAATCTCCGCCGTGGATCAACGGACCCCACTTATTTTCATTTACCATTTTGCCATCGCCCTCCTCCATGTATAAAAACCCCGCTCCCTCTCTCCCTCTCCTCCTTACAAATACAAACCCGGTCGAAACTAGAGAGAAAGCAAGCGCCGGGTCACTGAAGTGAAGACTGCAGTCGAGAGAGCAAGAGAGAATGTCCTGGTGGCGGTCCGCGTCAGCATTCAGGTCGCCGATGGGGTGGGCCCCGCGGAGCCTGCTGAGGTGGTGGCCGGAGCTGAGCCTGTCGATCGTGGACGACGTCGTTTGGCCGCTGGTAACGGCGTTCGAGTCCGTGGCCTTGGTCTCGATGCTCTTCTTTTTCTTCGTCTTCTGCGGATGCACTGTGTGAGCATCAAGCGCGTGATTTTCGATCATGAAGCAGTGAAGGGCAGGCGAATTTCGGAGGCGGAGACGCCGATGTTCAGTTGTAGGTAGGAGAAACATTAAGCATGTGAGGGGAAGTGGGGGAAGTAAGTAGATAGGAATAGGAAGTGGCAGAAGAAGCGTTATTTATGTGGAATTTAAATTTAGGAATTTTGGTGTTGTAATTGTGATAGATGGTTTTAATTTCAATTTTTGATCTCTTTGTTTCTGGGCAATTTTATTTCTTATTTTTATATATGCATAATTTGATGGAAGTTGGGCTTATAAGGATGTATGGATATACGAAAACAATCATGTTTTTATTTTAGATAAAATCTGAATCATTGATATTTTCCTTTATAATTTAAGAACAAGAAATGCATAAACTTAATTCCCAAAAGTATGATGTTACATGAACATACTACTAGAAACACTTAATAAAAACTAACTGGGCAATTTTATTTCATATTTTTATATCTGCATAATTTGATAGAAGTTGGGCTTACACGGATACATGGATTGGCTATCATGTTTATTTTAGATGCAATCTGAATCATTGATATTTTTCTTTATCTATATATATAAAATACTAGAAAATGCCCTTGGTTAATGCAAACATTAAGAATTCAAATTATTAATTAAATGAGGATAATATGGTAAATTCACACTTTTTTATATTTAAAAAAATTAAAAGAAAAAGAAAAAGCAGATAATGGATCCTATTTTTATGGAACACAACTACCCATTATCTTTTTTAATTCTAAAATAAATTTACTTACTTTTTTTAAAAAACCTCTCGCAAGCGCGGAAGCGCGTGCAGAGAGGCTAGTAATTTAAGAACAGTAAATGCATTAACTTAATTCCTGAAACAATTCCAATTATTAATGAAAAAGGAAAAAAAATGAAACAATTATCTCACCCACTAGTCTAAATAAAACATTAATATTCGTGCAGTTATTTAAAAGGTGCTATATGTCTTGTAAATTTCCCACCAACTCCTCTGTTATCTTACCACACAAAATAAGAGCCTCACCAATTTCTTCAATTTGAATTGATAGTAGATATCCAACTTCAGGAGGCACAACACGTTGACTATTTTTTCTTTTCAACTTCTCATATAGTTCATCAATTGGGGTCTTAAAATGTACGAGTCGTATAATGTATGTTGGTCCTTGATACACGGCAACATTCTTCACATATTCTCCTTCAAACTTTCTTTGGAATCCTTCATGCACTTTCACATTAATGTCGTGTGCATACATGTAATCAAGCTTGTCAAAGAGAAAGAACAATGATTTGGAAAGATAACTAGCTAAGGCATCATAATGATAGAGAAGTGCTCTCAAAATCGGTCGGTCATATAACGTTTCAAAACTTCTTTATTTTAATACCTCAAATACGCACACATATCTACCGTTATATTCATAAAAAAGGATTGCATATAATAAAGCCCTGATCACATGTTGTAACAATTCATTTGAACTATGGACTTTCCTATTGCAATTATACAAGTATTTCATAGCATGTGGACCACCGCTTCTATTCACAAATCCTGTGCAACGCTTGGATTTGGATTTTACCTCCACTCCAGAATGCGTAACTTCACATACATAAGGAACTTTACCTACACCCTTCCATCCAACCTTCCATCCAAACATAATAGTAGACGCCTTAAATTATAGTTTCCTTTTTGTTTCCCAGCTATAAATAAACTTATAAACTTTTTCTGATGCTTCACGGATGCCATTAACTATTTCTCCACGATCACGAAAGTGTTTGTCCACATATGCTAACATTTTCTTGCAATGGGAGACCTTTCCCATCCTAGTTGCAAATACATTGCAATTCTCCATGTGTAAATATTTGTATGCATCATCTGTCGTTATAAATCCTTTGTTCATACTACATGTACTCCTCAAATCGACACCAACATATATTGTTCCATATTTGTTATTACAGATATAAGCGATGTTTATTGTGCCCCATCCTGCATCCTGATAAAAATTTGAAATTTATTGAGTGAAAAAAAGATAATAAAAAATAATAATGAGAATATGCCTCAACTCAACCAACCAAGTGTATCATATATATACTATATTTGCGGTTTTATATTTTTTCTTTTCACTAAATGAGGCTTCATTGAAAAGCCAGAAAAACGGCAAACAGATACATCAATTAGAACAACAACCTAAGGAATAAGAAACATATAACAGATGAATAAACTAAAGGAGAGTACAAATTGGGGGGGTTTTTGTGTTCATAAGATTTATATGCTAAATTCAGATTGAATTCTCCTGCTATTGATTAGGATAAATTTGGATACTATTGAGGATTCCTATTTAAAATTCTTTTATGAAAAAACTCACGAACAAGAGACCACAAAATCGAACAAGCCATGGTTCAAAGTTTATAACCCCAATAGGTCAAAGTTTTGAAAGAAAAATTCAGCTTCAATGGCTTTACAGACAAAATTTGGTTGTTGAGGAGGTCCAAGCTTTGCTTGATGACGGTACTAAGTTGATGGGCTGGGAAAGTGAAGGGATAAGAAATAATATATTTTATTAATTTTCTTATATGAGTTAACATAGTTATTAGTTGGTTAACTAGATGGACAGATGACAAAAACATAGGTAGGGGACAGGGAATGCATATAGAATTTGGTCTAAATTGGGGTCTATTAGTTTTTAATGATAATTTATTATTCAATCAGGAAAAAATCTCGTGCAATATCTAATTCCACCCCTTTTACTTGTGGCCCTAGATCGATTGCATACAAGAAAAAGAAAAATGAGACCCAAATGTCACATTCCGGGATCGGCTCTGCCGTAGTACGATATTGTCCGCTTTGGGCCCCCCTTTCTACCCTCATGGTTTTGTTTCTGGGAGCTCACGAGCAACTTCCCAGTGGGTCACCTATCCTGGGATTGCTCCAGCCCACTAACTCGCTTAACTTCGGAGTTCCCATGACTCCGAAGCCAGTGAGCTCCCAAAAGGGCTCGTGCGAGATGGATGCGGGTGTGTACATATAAGGCACATCACCGCCTCTCCGTTGGTCGATGTGGGATCTTACAATCCACCCCCCTTAAGGGCCTGACGTCCTCGTCGGCACACTCGCACCACACGGTAGAGTGGCTCTGATACTAAATTGTCATATCCCGGGATCGGCTCTGTCGTAGCACGATATTGTCCGCTTTAGGCCCCCTTCTCTGCCCTCACGGTTTTGTTTCTGGGAGCTCACGAGCAACTTCTCAGTGGGTCACCGATCCTGGGATTGCTCCAGCCTCCAACTCGCTTAACTTCGGAGTTCCTATGACTCCAAAGCCAGTGAGCTCCCAAAAGGCCTCGTGCTAGATGGATGCGGGTGTGCACATATAAGGCACATCACCCCCTCTCCATTGGTCGATGTGGGATCTTACACCAAAACCCAAAACAAAACCGCCCGTCCTATTTTCTCTTACAACCGCAAAGCCAAATACCAAGCTCTACACAAACATGGACAAGACAATGTCCCATCTTTGGAATGCCTAAAATTGGATTCCTAGTCGGAGGTGCTTGATAAGGACAGCAGCGGAAAGGATCTTTTCTCTCCAACTATGGTCCTCCTCAACTGCGATACGCCAATAATCGGTACGTACGCTTTTCAATTTTCTTTTAAATTAATTACCATTTTATGCCACAGCTTTTGTGTATCAAAAATTATCTTTTTACCTTATGTCCTTGATTTTTTGTGTTTAGGGTTTGTGAGGAAGATTATATGAAATTTGCTTGTACTTTTTGGTTTTGAAAAAAGAAAGTGTTGTTTTTATCTTATTTTTGTTGAAGTAATTAGATGGTATATATTATGCCAAAATTTTGAATCAGTTTTTGAAGATGATTTTTTCCAGTCAAGTTATTTTGGTATGTGTATGATGGATAGCCGATATTTAATAATATAGTTATTTGTTGATGGGATCATAGATGCCATTCCTACTAATTTTTTGACATCATCACCCTTCCCCCTCCCTTTTAACAACGTAATTGCTTGCAAACAGATAGTATGGCCGAAGAACCAGAGACTACAGAACCAACGGAAGAAGAACTTATTGCTTATTTTTATGAGGGCTCTAACCTCCGCCTTCCTAATTCTATTGGTACACTCTCTATTTTAGAGTAAGAAAGAAAAAAATATGTATGCAGGTTCTCTATTTTATGACATAATATCTATGTATGTGTTGTTATTCTATGTCATGTTGAAAGCAACTCGTATGTTAAAAGATAATTTATCCTACCAACCAAGTTATTTTGGTGTTTACATGATGTAGAATTGATATTTAATAATATAGTTATTTGTTGATGGGATCATGGATGTCATTCCTTCTAACTTCTTTGACATCATCACTTTTTTTTTTTCCTTTTATATTTAACAATGTAATTGCATGGAAACAGGGAGCAAGACTGAAGAATAAGATGATGAAGAATAAGAGTTTTGGAAATCAGAGATTGAAGAATCAGAGGATGAAAAATCAAAGGATGGAGAAAGTTATGGTAAGCTTTCGATTATAGGGACAAAAAAAAGAAAAAAAATGGTCATGCAGCTTCTCTATTTACGTATATATTCTTTCTTTTTTTCTTGTATGACATAATATCTATGTATTTGTTGTTATTCAATGTAATGTGCCCACAATACTAATTTTTGGGTTTTATCATCTTCATTCATTCATGGTCTTTTAAAAAAATGATTATTTTTATTGCTTTTGTTGTATTTAACAATGGATTTACAAATTGCACACAGGTGAATGTAAGTATTGTTTAAAGGTGGATAAGCACCCTACATACCTATGCCCTTATAAGTGTCGAGTCCCAAAGAACGCAGTTGTTGGCGACAGTTGTGTGGTTGAATGTCTTGTATGTGGCTGCCTCTTTAGAGACTCGTGTTGTGCTGGTTGTGGCCTAAGCATAGGACATGCACTTCTCAAGGATTGTACAATTTGTGGGAAGCAAGAAGAACACTTGAATTATGAGTGCTCGAAACGCGAGGAGAAACGTAAGGATTGTAGTTTTACTTACGACCCTTTCACTGGTTCTTTTTCTGTCGAGATTTGCCCTTTGAAGTAGAAGAAAATGAAGAGTTAGTTGTACTCTGGAGTTAAAGCAAAAGAGCAAGGAGTCTTATTTTCCATAAATGCTATGCATCCTATCATTTTGATGTTTGCATCGTGTATTGTTTTTATCTCAAATGAATTGCAATTTGCAGCACATGGTCTATTATATTCTTATGCTTGAAGATGTGAGAATCCATCTATTTATAAAATGTCTAAAGTAAAAGGTAGTTTTTATCTCAACATTTTGTTTTTCTCTTATGGGGTTAGTATATTGTATTTTAATTTAAAGACTTGCTAAACAATTAGGCATGAATGACCATTGTTATGTGCACCATCATATGGTTTGAATTTAAATAACGAAAGTAAAATGCAAAAGTATAAGAAGGTTTTAAGTTATGTGTTGGGAGGAAGTTGAGTGGATATACCCTTTCTCATGGTGGTGCTGTTTTCTTCTCGAAGTCTAAGGCAAGTGGCCATTGCTGGGTTCGAGTTTGGCACTGAGCTTGTATGTTATGTTTGCTCTATAATTTATGTTTGGTATTGGATTTGTAGTTAAGTTTGTCCGGGCCTTGTGCTTATTGATGTGTATTCAGAGAGTTGGCAGAAACCCTCCATGATTTGAGGGCTTTGCTTTAGCTATTAAATCCTCTGTAATAGTCCCTGTTAATGAATGACTTTCACTTCTATTCTTAAAAAAAAAAAGGAAAAAAAAAGTGTACTATTCAAAGTGAAAGCCACCTATTGTTTATATTGTGTAATCTATTCAAAAGCATCATCGCTTTCACTTGGGTAACCTTTCATTATAGTTCCTAATATTAGAATGATGCTACTCTTACCATATTTGTATACCACCATGTACAACAACATCAATTAAAAAGTATCAATAAACCATAAAAGAAAATAAAATGTTAAATTAATTTTAATTGATGTAGTTGTACACCTCATCTGCCACATAAAGCGATATCTGAATGTGATAAGAGTAGCATTACTCTAAATATTAACTATGATTTTATTTATTTGGCTAAAGTTAGGAAGGGGAGGGGGGAACTCAGTCATCGGTACCATGGGGGCTTGAATTGAACCCAAATTACTTGTAGGGATGGTCCTTGATTGATTATGACTACTAACACCCATACAAACATAACCCCTTCACATAAAGTAAATTTAGCCATGCCATTTTGAAATCATGGGGTCGTCCTTGACTACTTGGTATCACCCATGAATTGCATAATAAGGGAACAAGCATTGGAAAGTTTTGTAAGGTCTAAATATTAATATTTCTCAACCATATGATACATTACTTTTATCCCAACTCACTCATTTATCATTCATTTACATTTCCTAGGTTTATTTTTTGGGTATATTTTACAATATTTTGTTCATCTCAAAAATGATAAATTAATCATTAAAGTGACGTCTGAGAACGATAACAGAGCGGAGGCAAGTGAACCCATCCACCGTCACAAAGCACTAAAAAATTGTAGACAAGCAAATGAAAAGCCGTATTACAATTGCTAGGAACATGAGTAACAAACCGACCTAAGTTATTGTGTCATGACTCTATATCGTGGATAATTTCTTCTATCCTCCTTGTCCTTACATCAAGATTGGTTCCTCCCCGAAGAGCATCTATCATGATTTTTAAATCTGCCTCCACCACCACCACCACCTTCACCTACTGCCAACCTTGTTGGACTTTCGCCACTGTTCCCCGCATGAAGGGCTTCATAGCGAAACCACCTAAACTCATCCCGGACCACCCACCCCAAGCTGCCACCAGCCATCGAGATCGAGCAACTTGATCTATACAAAAAAAATGACATAAACTTGATAGTTTCCCTAACAATAATGATAACTATTATCACAAAATTTTACTCTCCATGATAATACGATATAGCTATTAATGAGCTTAGCTCAGGTACCATGATGTATGTGACTGAAAGTAGAGATATTAAGTTCAAATATTCATGTAAGTAAACGATATAAAATAACAAATTTTGGTTAAAATATTAGTCGATAATAATTTTTATATACATTTCTACCTAATATTCAATAATTGCGCCACCTACCATCCCCAATTGGTAGTACATATATGGCAAATATGTTAATTAATTAATAATTTAATAAATATAAGAAGTTTATAGCTCAAGTAATTAAAAGTATTGAATTATGCATAAATTCAATTCTACCCTCCCAATATCAATTGTATCGAAAAAGAAAAAGTTAAACAATTGCGGTATCTATTTTCCAGACTTACCATTTGCACGAGCCAATAGAAGAAAGCCACTATTTTCTAAAGCTTTTCAAAACTTTTTGAACGTCACTGAATTCAATCTTGTCAAGTCGTTTTTTAATTTTCCCTCCAAACTATTTTTGAAATAATTGCATATATTGTCTTGTTAACAAGAATTCCCCAACTAGTGCTGCACATGTCTGATCCTAACCCCAATCTCCGCCGTGGATCAACGGACCCCACTTCATTACATTTACCATTTTGCCATTTTGCCATCGCCCCTCTCCATATAAAAAAAGCCCTCTCTCTCTCTCTCTCTCTCTCTCTCTCTCTCCTTACAAATGCAAACCCAATCGAAACTAGAGAGAAAGCAACCGCAGGCCCGGGTCACTGAAGTGAGGACAGCAGTTGAGAGAGCAAGAGAGAGAATGTCCTGGTGGTGGTCCGCGTCAGCATTCCGGTCGTTGATGGGGTGGACCTCGCGGAGCATGCTGAGGTGGTGCTTGGAGCTGAGCTTGTCGATCGTGGACGATGTCGTTTGGCCGCTAGTGACGGCGCACGAGTCCGTGGCCTTGGTCTCCATGCTCTTCTTCTTCTTTGTCTTCTGTGGACGCACTGTGTGAGCATCACATCTCATGAAGCAGAGAAGGGCAGGCGAAAGAGTTGGAGATGTGGATGTTCAGCTATAGGTAGAAGCAAGGTCTAAAATATCGATAATATCGGAAATATCGGTAGTCCAAAAAAATGGAAATTTCGATGGAAATATCGGGATATTATCGATATCGATAAAAATTGAATAAAAACCACGAAAATTGTAAGAAAAACTTGAAAATTTTTATTGAAACTTTGGAGAATGTTTATTTAGTCAATTATCTATGAGTTTATCACAAAAAATTAGAAGGAAATGCATTGCATGATGGATTTAACTAATTTAAGTTGATTATACTGCAAGCGGGCAAACACTATGAGTGTAAAAAATATGTAATAATTAATGAAAAAAGATTAAATACACTGTAATCATTTATATATAATGATTTACTATAATATTTTACACTTTATACATTGCATGGTATGATACATGAATGACTTAGTACCACATAGAGTTCCTACGAGGTTCAAATTTTTCACTATCTTCATCGTCTCTATGTGTAGAGTAAGTGTATTGTGAAGAGTAGTCATCAAATGACAAATCCCCAAAATAGTTTTGCATGTAATTGTTAACATATCATCCATATAAATATAAATATTTTAGCATATTATTACAAAAACATAAGTGATATGGTGTTTAAGGTGTTGGAGGAGTAAAATGGGAGGGCTTCATATCCCTTTGTGCTTTTTTCTCCCCTTTTTCCCTTTTTTTTTTTCTAAAAAAAACTTTTTTTTCCTTCACATCGATATTTTCGATATTTTAGCGATATTACACCGATATTTTGATAAAATATTGCTGAAATGTGAGCGAAATTATCGACATCGATATTTTCCGATATTATTGTCGATATTTATACGATATGTACATGGATATGTTCCGAAATATCCGTGATTCGAAAAAACTGAAATATCCTCGATATTATTGATATTTCAGACTATGGGTAGAAGAAACGTTTATATGATAGGAATAGTGTTTTTACCATATTTGGAAAATGGGTCAAAGATGGTTTTATTTCTCAAATAAGATTTGTTAAACCCAAGCCCAACCTTTTTCTTTTAGAAATGACGAAAATGGCTTTTTTGGATTTGGGCCAGCAATGGGCGAAATCCTCTGAAAAGCTCGTAGTACGAAAAGACCCCAGATTTGGTCTACATTAAAGTTAAGAAATTGGGTAACCGTTGCATATCGACCCACGTGAGGGTCCGAAGAGAGGTTATCACCATTAATGACAACTTGACCGCCGTCTCTCTCAACAAGAAAGCAAGCTGGATAATAGACGACAGAACCGGAAGGAACTGATTCCAAACTAGATTTCTAGATACGAAAGGACACAGGTCATAGAGGCATCCCTTGCGATCAGTAGTTTCATATGAGATATCCTTTCCTCCCACCTATGGACCGACTCACAAAGACAGACCAATAGCTGACTTTGGATAACATCCAGGTATCCTCATCCAACCTTCATCATTAGGAATTCTTGCATATAAATACAGAGGCTCTACAACAGCATAAATGGACTCTCTCTCCAAAACCAGATGCAACGTATTGAAAACACTTGAACAAACTTCAAGACCTTTTCAAATAGCCAATTTACTATTCAGATAACCAGTCGATAACTCATGCCTTTATCTTTTTTTGCTCTGCCATCTTCATGGTATGACTCTTGTTGAAACAATCAATTTGAATTTCTATAAACATATTTTCTGTTTAAATTGGATAGAGAAATCTCATGTTTCTTCTATATTGTAATTTGTATTTAAAAGCAGCTAAATAGATAAATCCTTGGCTCTTGTTTCAACCCGGCATCATACTAGAGTTGGATAGAGAGATCTTCAACGTCTGGAACCTTTTTGCTTTCTGAAATTTACTTTAGTTACTTTTTAAATATCTGTCGTTTTTTGCTTCATATATTCTCGTAGACAAAACTATTTGTCCTCTTTTACATATTTAAGTTTCTCGTTATTCGGACCCAAGATAAGGGTTTCAAGCCCTAATAGGGCTTTATTAGCCACAAGATAAGGGCCTATCTGGGCCCGAACTGCATTATTGGGCCCGAATTGGCTATATCTCAACCCTATCTAGGGTTATCTTGGGGTCGTACTAGGTTTTTGAAACCGATCGAGGGGGCAACGTCGGTTTTTCTTCTTGTTTGATCAGGTACTGCCCGTATCTATCAAACCAGCAACGCATGAGTGAAAGAATATTTAAGTCATCTTGATTGAGGCATAGAAAAGAACTCATCCAAGCCAGTACCCTCCCCCCCCTTGGAGCACAATGGCTTGATTAGAAGTCCAGAACAAGCTTGAATCCATCAAACATATAACTACTTCACATATACTAGGTTTATTGGGCTGGTCTCATACCCAATAGTGGCACGTCTACGCAATCTGCGATCAGATCAGAATCATCAAGGTCCAACCCAAGCTTGCCCGCTCTTTTCAACCTGATCCAACTTTCAATTTTTTCCAAAAGTCGAAGGAATCCTCTTGCAAGCCATAAATCCAATCGGGGAATTGGTGTTGACTCGACTCCTTTCCATTCTCCAAAGCAGATCAACCCAGAAGAGAAAGACTCAAAAAAGGGACCAACAAATAGGAAGTGGCAGAAGCAGCGTTATTTATGTGAAATTTAAATTTAGGAATTTTGGTGTTGTAATTGTGATAGATGGTTTTAATTTTAATTTTTGTTCTCTTTGTTTCTGGGCAATTTTATTTCTTATTTTTATATATGCATAATTTGATGGAAGTTGGGCTTATAAGGATGTATGGATATACGAAAACAATCATGTTTTTATTTTAGATAAAATCTGAATCATTGATATTTTCCTTTATAATTTAAGAACAAGAAATGCATAAACTTAATTCCCAAAAGTATGATGTTACATGAACATACTACTAGAAACACTTAATAAAAACTAAAGGATTCTCAACCAACTAAGGTGTATGTACAATTATTAATGAAAAAGGAAAACAAATGAAATAAATGAAATAATTATCTCACGGACTAGTCTAAATAAAATATTAACATTCTTGCAGTTATTTAAAGGAGTGCTATATGTCTCGTAAATTTCTCACAAACTCCTCTGTTATCTTACAAAACAAAATAGGAACCTCACCAATTTCTTCAATTTGAACTAACGGTATATATCCAACTTCAAGAGGCACATCACGTTGACTATTTTGTCTTTTCAACTTCTCATACAGTTCATCAATTGGGTTCTTAAAATGTACGAGTCATATGATGTATGTTGGTCCTTGATTTACGACAACATTCCTCATAAATTTTCGATTAAATTGTCTTTGGAATCCTTCATGCACTTTCACATTAATGTCATGTGTATAATTGTAATCAAGCTCGTCAAAGAGAAAGAACAATGATTTGGAAAGATAATTAGTTAAGGCATCATAATGATCGAGAAGCGCTCTCAGAATTACTTGGTCACATACCATTTCAAAACCTCATTGTTTTAACATCTCAAACAGGCTCACTTATCCACCGCTACATTCACACACAAAAGGTTGCATATAATAAAGCCCTTATCACATGTTATAACAATTCATTTGAATTATGGACTTTCAAATAGCAACCATCTAAGCATTGCCCATCATGTGAACCACCATTTTCACTCACAAATCCTGTGCAACGATTGGATTTGGAATTGCCTCCACTCCAGAACACCTAACTTTACATGCATAAGGAACTTTATCCATACCCTTCCATCCAAACATAATTGTAAATGCCTTGAATTTCAGTTCTCTTTTATTTTTTCGCCATCTTTTAATAAACTTATGGGTTTTTTTTCTGAAGTTTTATATATGCTTTTAACTATTTCCCCACGATAACTAACGTGTCGCTCCACATGTGCAAACATTTTTTTTGCAATTGTGGGTATTTCCTGGCAAATACATTGCAACTCAACATATGTAAATATTTGTCTGAATCATCATTCTTTATAAAACTTTTTCTTATACTAGATGTATTCCTCGAATCGATACCAACATATATTGTTCCATAACCGACATAAGAGATATAAGATATGTTTGTTGTGCCCCATCTCTCGTCTTGGTAAAAATTTGAAATTTATTAGGTAAAAGTAAAAAAGAAAAAAAAAAAGAATATGACTCAGCCATGTATATATAGCTTTTCAAAACCTTCTTGTTTTAATACCTCAAACACACGCACATATCCACCGTTACATTCATAAAAAAAGGTTGCATATAATAAAGTTCTTGTCACATGTTGTAACAATTCACTTCAATTGTGGACTTTCAAATGACAACCATCCAAGTATTGCTCAGCATGTGAACCACTGTTTTTACTCACAAATCTTGGGGAATGATTCGATTTGGAATTTACCTTCACTCCAGAATACCTAACTTTACATACATAAGAAATTTTTTCTATACTCTTCCATCTAACTTTCCATCTAGACATAATAGTAGATGCTTTGAATTTAAGTCATATTGTTTTCGCCATCTTTTAATAAGCTTATAGGCTTTTTTTGAAACTTTACAGATGTCATTAACTATTTCCTCACGATAACTAATGTGTCGCTCCACATGTGCTACTATTTTTTTGCAATTGTGGGTATTTCCCGCCCAAGTGGCAAATACACTACAACTCTCCATATATAAATATTTGTCTGAATCATCATTCTTTATAAATCCTTTGCTCGTACTAGATGTAGTTCTCGAATTGACACCAACATATATTGTTCCACAACTATTATTAAAGATAAAAGCGATGTTTGTTGTGCCTCATCCCTCATCCAGGTAAAAATTTAAAATTTATTAAGTAAAAAAAGATAAGAAAAAAAAGGATGAGAATATGCCTCAGCCAAGTTTATATGGCTTTTCAAAACCTCCTTGTTTTATTACCTCAAACACGTGCACATATTCACCGCTACATTCATCAAAAAGGTTGTAAAAAATAAAGCCCTTGTCATATGTGATAACAATTCATTTGAATTATGAACTTTCAAATTGCAATCATCTAAGTATTGCCCAGCATGTGAACCACCGCTTTTACTCACAAATCTTGGGGAACGATTAGATTTGGAATTTACTTCCACTCCAGAATATCTAACTTTACATACATAAGGAATTTTTTCTATATTCTTCCATCAAACTTTCCATCTAGACATAATAGTAGACGATTTGAATTTAAGTTTTATTGTTTTTGCCATCTTTTAATAAACTTATAGGCTTTTTCTGAAGCTTTACGGATGTCATTAACTATTTCCTCACGATAACTAACGTGTCGCTCCACATGTGCTACTATTTTTTTGCAATTGTGGGTATTTCCCATCCAAGTGGCAAATACACTGCAACTCTCCATATGTAAATATTTGTCTGAATCATCATTCTTTATAAATCATTTTCTCGTACTAGATGTAGTTCTCGAATCGATACCAACATATATTGTTCCACAACTATCATTAAAGATAAAAGCGATGTTTGTTGTGCCTCATCCCTCGTCTAGGTAAAAATTTGAAATTTATTAAGTAAAAAAAGATAAGAAAAAAAGGATAAGAATATGCCTCAGCTAAGTATATATAGCTTTTCAAAACCTCCTTGTTTTAATACCTCAAACACATGCACATATCCACTCCCATATTCATAAAAAAAAAAGGTTGCATATAATAAAACCCTTGTCACATGTCATAACAATTCATTTGAATTATAAACTTTCAAATTGCAATAATCCAAGTATTGCCCGGCATGTGAACCGCCGTTTTTACTCACAAATCTTGGGGAACGATTCGATTTGGAATTTACATCCACTCCAGAATATCTAACTTTACATGCATAAG